>NW_010325424.1:87322-100362 GCF_000700745.2 Antrostomus carolinensis | reverse complement strand
GGGGGGGGGGAACAACCCAGCGAACCCTGTTCACACCAACTTTCCTCAGTGTCAACTCTCTCCTGTAGTACAGACCCAATGAAAGTTCCAGTGGCCATGCCACCCCGTAGCCATCAAAGGAGCTCTTTGGGTTTATACTGGACACACTGATAATGGTGTTAACATTACCATCCTCACCACCCTCAAATGAGAAACACTTCAGTGTCACCAGCCTGAGCTTATTAGCTCTATGATTGCGAAAACTAACAATCACACTTAAATAATTCATTAATGGAATCATGGTTTCTTCATTTTTTGCTGGTTCATTTATAATTTATGATCAAAGGAAGGACATAAGGCAACTAATATTGGACAGGGCATTTTAAAAATTAATTTTAATGAATATTTTTACACTGCAGCATACAAAAACTACACATTTTTGACAAGTCTCCAGGGACTGCCCAGGAATTTTTTATTTATAGCTGTTTTTTCTCTCATGTTTATGATAATGCAGTGAGAAAATGGCATTCATGCTGAAAATAAGCTTCTCTGTGAAATCTATTTTTCTGCGTGTTCAGCTGTCCTTCAAGATGTATTTACTAGCAGTGCACTGGCTGTCATTGTTTTTCCTCGGCTTTTATTTCTAAACTGAGAGGCTGGATACCCCAGTTTTTAGCACTACAGAATTCTGCCAGTCTGAGTCTTTATAAACTCATCTTTAATTTCAACTTTTTTGTCAGGGAGATAACCATAAGGTTTTATGTCTCTTCAGCTGATCTATACAGAGAATTTTGGGTGATTGATCTTAAATTTGTGAAGCTGACAAAGCAAAGTGTTTGAAAATTGACACCATTTGCTAGTGCTCCTTTATGGATATTCAATACTTCACCCTAATATATCATATGCTGTGTGTGTCCCATATCAAATGATCCAGAGATGCTTAGAAGTTATAATAGAGCTTTCCCTTAGTTTCTGCTATCTGCTCTTCTACTTTCCTCCAAGAAGGATTCAAGTAAGCCAGGTATATGTCCTCCTTCCCCTTTCAAACTGATGTGCTATGTGCATCAAGATGCGCTCTTAAAAATCTACAGTAACCAAGAAATTGGAGGTTGGAAAAGCCAGAAAAAAACCTGACGTGTGACCCTGCTCTGCTAGAGCCTTTACGAGTATTGCCATTGGCTTCCATGACAATAATAGATGGTCTTTAATTTTCTTCTTACGCCAAGCTACTGCCTTTCTCCCTCCTTGTTGGTAAACCCATCCCTTACACCGCAGCTGGCAATACAACAGCCTCTTTGAGCATTGCAATGGCCCTGCAGTGCCCATTGCCAAAACAGCTGGGTGCTTTAGGGTGCATTAATGAAACAAAATTACTCACTTGGGTAACTGCTACAGATCACTAACTTTGTTGCTCATTAAGAGCATATACTTTTTTTTTTCCCCTTCTTCAAGAAGCTCTTCACTCAGCTGACTCAAGTAGAGCTACTTAAAAAATTTCAACTGGAAGTAACAGGTAAATGAAAAGAACAGATGCTTTTAAAAATACAGGCATTTCCAAATGTATTATGGAAAACTAAACACTGCTGAATTAAAAAATGGATCTTTCACTTTGTATTTAATGTCATTATTTTTGGAAACCATTTAGGCGCTTGTTTTTCTTTCTTTATCCTTCCTTTACAGTGAAGTTCAAGCAAGTGTAAGGAAACACATTTTTAACTTCTTTTTTATTTTCACTTCTTTCCAGTAAACAAGGAAACAGAACAATGGAGAGAAAGTGAATGTGTTTGTGGGGGAGTTTGCCTTTCCATTCAATATCTTGTAATTTTGGTCTTATATTTTCTATTTGTAAAGCATTAAAAGTAGATGAAAACTGAGTTTTCCTACTTCATCGCAATTGTTTCCAAGAAGAAAGAATAAGGAAAAAAAAAATAGAAAAAACTTCAAGGATTCCCAAACTGAGGAGGTAAAGATGACAATTCCATTCTAAAATACCAAAATGAAATATCAGCCTTGAAAAAAAAAAAAAAAGTTATTTAGGGACTTATCAGAACAATGAAGTTGTAATTTAGAAATGACCTTTTCCCTAAATCTGTGAACTTCATCTGTTTCACTTCTATTTTCTGTTTTCACCCCAAAATTCAAGTGAATGTGGTAATATTAATGTTTCAAACTAGCTGAAAACTCCAGTTCTCACAACCCTAGCCGAGAGCCGGCAGTGAGGATGAAGAGATGTTAAATGCTCAGCAGCCTCTCTAGGAGCTCATGGCTGGGCAAACGGCTGCCTGGCACATGCCAGTCCTGCAGAGATCAGGGTCCATGGCTGCACCGAGCTGGTGGGGCATCAGCCACGTCCCCTGTGGCCCAGTGCCTGCAGGGAATTAATGCATCTTTGCAGCAGGGCATGTAAACCTGCACCAGACTCTGCAGTGACACAGCTCCTTGCCTGGGGTGGTTTAGCCCCAGGTAACCCCCAGCCAGAAGGATTTGTGTGGGGCTGCTCACATGTCTGTGCAGATCTGCCTAAGAAATGCTCTGTTGTGAGAGCTGGCAAGTTTGCTCTCATTAAGATACCTGATACAAAGAAGACCACCTCTTATAACAGATCAAAGAAGGAAAAGCCAGTGTCCCAGCCGCTAAGGCCAGACCTTTCTAGCCTTTAAAGACAACCTACGTCTTTTAGCACTCTGGAAGAGAACTGACACTGTAGCTGGGATGCACTTACACAAAACAACTGGAGTTGTTCTGTAGCAGATTGCAACTGTCTGACAAAGAACTCAAAGGGCAAGAATAAACCCATGGAAATAGATGGCAGTTCCAGCCTGGCCTTATTTTCTTTCTTTCTGCCCACCAGCCTCAGAAAAAGTTACCATATGCCAAACATTACTGAATAACACAGCTCAGCAAGCTTGCAGGAACCAGACAGACTCAAAATAATGTTTTTCATACAAAACACAATGAGATCATATTTGTCTTTCATCTGGGATAATAAAATTATGTCTTGGCTACATTGGGCTGTTTCATGCTGAAGACATCATTGCTGAGCTACATTTTTAAAGCAGAAGCATTCACTTTTCATCATGTAGTTTGGGTTCAGAGTAACTCTGTATGCTTTGAAAAACAATCAGATAAGACCCAAAATGCCTTTCCTAGCATCTCACCATACTAAAGATAGAGAGATCTTGCACATAGCTACAGGCACAATCAACTTCTAATAATGCTGTTCAGCAGAATGGAAGGAAATATACAGACTTTTCACATGCAAGTGCCTGGGAAGAAAAAAATTATTTGCTTCCAATAAGATGAGTTCAGTGGAGAGATTTTGGGTTGTATTCTGCATTTTTTTCCTTAAATAAAATGTATCTTTTAGTTCAAAAGAACAGGTTGGTTTGCACTCTTCCCAAAGACTTCTTCAGCTTTTAAGTTAAATCACGTTTTAAAAGATGCTGGGATAGATTCTGCAAATATGCATTCAAGCAGCTGTTATAGAAATAAATTGGACTTCTTCATGTAAGTATCAACTACATGAACTGGGGGTTGCCTCTCTTGAAAAGCAAGCTTTTTTGTGTTGCTAAGATCCAGACAAGGAATGCAAGCCCGGACAAGGTTTAAAATGGATTTGAAGCATTTTATCATCAGACACAAGTCCTCAAAGTGACTAAAGAGGGCAGAAAGCACTGGTATTTGAAACTCTTGAATTTTTATTTCCCAGCAGGAGATGAGCACTCATATTGTTCCTCAGTGTTTGGGTGGACAATGTTTTTATTTCACTTGAACCAAAAAAATAAAAAAAATAATAAAAACAATGCTGCACAATGGAACATAGCATTATTTGGATAAATAACACTCAGAAGAAAGCCAGTTCATTATTATCACTTGAGACTGGAGGTCCCTTCTAAGACCAGTGACCCACTGTGCTGGGATCTGTGTAAATACATGATGAAACACAGTCCTTGGGCCAAAGAGCTTGCAATCCAAACACACAAAGCAAACATTATAGGTATTACAATCATCTCATACTCAGTGCAGGCCTCTCACAGTCTCTAAGCATGATGCCCCTCTGCAGTTAATGGAAACATCAGTTTCACCCCCCTTCTCATTTTGTTCTCCCCATTTTCCAAGCCCTGTGTTCAGCACTTGAGCTGCATCCTGCATGCTCTGCCCTGCCGCAGAGCCCTACACGGGTGTGCTTTCTGGGAGGAAAAATACACATTAGACTCAGCAGCAAGGATCCCCATTACCCAGGCCAGATGGACCAGCTTCTGCTTACCCCTCTCCAAAGTAGCTTTGCCTGTGCCATGAAGATGAGAGACACTGGAGTGACACCCATACTGTAGGTGGGAGGAGAACCAGACCTCCATCTTTTACAAAGGCCACCATGATGATGCCTCTAGTTGCCTACAGACTGGTAAGCTAGTCTCCTCCCTGCTATCAAACAATTAAGCAGACAGAAGAAACCTGCACACCTGGAAGCAATTTGGAAGGAAGCTCTTCTGCAGCATTTTCACCTCTCTCTTTTTTTGCAGCACATGGTACTTCCCCTGTCCCTTGCTCCTTGGTAGCATGATTGTGCAAAGCATGGGCACGAAGTATGAGATGGGAAATGTTTTGAAGGAGGGGACAAACACCAGTATCACCAGTAGCTGCCAGTAGTTTTTAGCACTCATTGAACTCAAGCTTAACTACAGAGCAGCTATGACTTGCAGGTGTGCGGTATCTGTCCAGGCACTGAAGCGGCTGCTGACGGCTCCTGGGGAGGAACTGCATCAAGCTCATCACACACCAACCATCTTTCTTTCACTGCAGTTCACTGGTATGGGTGATCTGCCCAGATTTAAATGTCTCCCTGCAACTTGTCTGTTTTTTAACTCATGGGTTATTTTTCCAAAGTCAGTTAAAGCAGACAAGGCATTATTATGTATCTAGATTATTAGGCTGCCTAGAGAATTGAAGGCCCAACATGTGGCTTACACTTTGTTGTTGTTGTTATCTAGACTATTATTATATTATTTTCAACACATCAGTTACTCTACTGTTGTAATAAATTATTTTCAAGATTAAACCTGGTAATTACAATAAAGATAATGTGAAGTACTAAAACTCATTAACTTCTAATAAGAAAAATAATAAACTTTTTACCCTGTAAATATATATGTAATAAAAAGTCCTATAGTTCAGATTACTGCAGTAAAACTCATCAAGAAACAAAAATTCCTAACAAGTCCTTAGCTATCTCTCTGAACTTTTCACCAATGAGATGTAGTCATGTTAATTGCTGTGAAAAGAACTTGGCAAACAGACAGTGCCTTCCGACAATAGGTTTATTCATTCCAACCCTTCCTCTCTAGGGTAATGATGAATTGGTCACTTGTTCCATTGCTCTATCCAGAAATCAAAATGTAAACTTTGAGAAAGCAGAGTGGTGCTGGGCAGTGGGAAATTGTAGATGGGAACTGACCAGTGAGTCAACAGTATATCAATGCTGGCGATATATTTCCATAAGAAGCAGCACTCTACAAATGTTGCTTTACTGCACAGGCCTATTTTTAGGGAAAATTCAACCAAGGAAATCTGGAAGGGGGAAAGCCCATGCTGGAAAAATGACTACAGACTTGACAAAGTGGTTGATCTTCCTGTTGAGGCACTGGATTGGGACTTGGATGAATTTTCCATTGTGTCTGAGAAGAAAATATGTCCATGCATCAGTTCCTGCTAAGTAAAAGAGACTATGTTGCCTATCCTTAATCTGGCTTGTCTATTTAAAATGCAAATTCCTCAGAACAAAGACTCGGATTGTACAGGGCACTGAAAAGTGGGCACCCAGCTCTGAGTAAGACTTTTGTGCACTACAACCACACTACAGCATCTTCCAGAGTAGATGGTAACACTCAATCTTGGGGGGGATACTGTTGTTCTCCCAGTCACTACACTTAATTCTGAGAGAAGAGAGAGAGGAACAAACTGGCTTCAGCTTTTCAGAAGCCAGCCCAATCTCTCCTCCAGTCTATTTCTCCAGACAAACTGTAAACCTGAGGGGCATTACTAGGAGTTATTTGGTTCACTGAATTCTGTGTAAATGTTCAAAAAAAGCTGCTTCACTATTCTAGCAGATAATAATAGAGCAGCACCTAGCAGATTAATATTTAGTGTCAGAATTTAATATCATAACTGTTCAATAACAAAGTTTTATTTCTCTTCTATTCTTACACCATTATCAGGAAGTAATATTCCCTTCTAATTTGAAAGGGAGCTGCCATTTTTTTATAATGAATTGTTCATATCTATATCTTCAAACTTATATATGACTGCCATTAGATTGCTTTTGAAGGAAAAGGATTGCTTTGAATGATTTGTTCACTGTCTTTCCATTGGTTAGTATTAAATTATTTATCATCAGGCTGGTAGGATTCAAATCTCAACTTTCAAAGACTGCATTGACACAGGAACTGAAAACCTGTATCAAGCCCTTTTAAAATATTAATCAGCACCCAGGTCAATGAAATGAAACAAGGTGTGGAAATTGTTACTTCTGTTGACATTAGCACACATAGTAAGACATCACTTATGATGGCTCTCTCATGTCAAAACATATGGAAAGGGAAAACCTCTCTAACACGTTATTCAGGATGTGGCAGCTGATCTGCCTGTATCAGTCCTGAACACTGTAATGCAAATAGGAGTTCTGATTCATTTTGAGGGGGGGTGTAATTTACAAGATATTGTATGTAAAAAGCCACATTCTCATTTTACTGTGTTCAAAAGTAACTGTTTTAATCAAAGACTATTTATAACAAGGTTCATAGAGTTACTGAAATGGATTTTTTTCATATACATATAACCCTTTTATACTTCCAGCTTTAAAGACCATAAAAAAGGATAGTAAAGATGAAAGAAATAAAAAGAACAACACAGCTAACTCCTATGAGCCACAATCTATGTCAAAGCAGAACTAAAGTGATTGACAGCTTGCATTAGTAATGAATAGAGTGGGGAAAAGCTGCCAAGAATCCGTAACAAGGTCAAAGCCTTCCAATAAAGAATTATATTAGCCACAAATCCTAGGTGGAACTGTGTATATATATCTGCAATGTGACTTTAACCATGGTACTGTTTCTACTGTCCTATTCTGACCCTTTTCTAGTTTGATTCCTGGGCTACAGTAAGTTCTGACTCTTTGTTAGAACTGCGATAAAGAACAGGTGTAACATAGCAAACTGCCTGTGAAATTATTAAAAAACAAACAGAAGAGGAGGAATTTTAATGGCACATCCCTAACGGTGCACATAAAAAACTTTCTGAACTATTGGTATGGTAATCACTCTCCTTCCAATTTCACAGCACTCTTATACACACTTGAAATGGAAGAGAAGGGGATTTTGCATATTAAAAGCAATATTGTATCCATGATTTGTGCATGCATCACCCTGCTCACCTCAGAGTTTGGAAACAATTTTGTGAGTATGATATTATTCAGGGAATGCAATGTATGTAGACTTTTTGATGTACAATATTTTAGTGAATGGATTCAAGTGTCAGAGAACATTATTTGTACTATGCTCTGATGTGCTACTGTTTGTTTGGCATCTGGAAGAACAAGAATACTATCTTTTACTGTGAGACTCCAAAGGGTCTCATTTGATGTAAATGGAACCATTTTATTATATCAATATTGCCCCACTGAATCAAGCTAGATATGAGTATTGACATAGAGAAATTTATTTATTTTTCACAAAGGAAATGGAGAATACTGCATCTTTCAGTACAGTTTGTGAATCTTCTGTGAAAGTTTACAAGTACAATTCAACCCTCTACTGATTTATAATTTTAAGTCAACATAGAATGTTTTTCAACGAGTCACTTGTTTGCACTTTGATTTTACTTATTTAATCAGAAAGTCCAAGTGTGGTCATGATAAAAAACATCCATAGTGAACCTCTAAAAGCAAAGTGTTGGCTTTTTTTCTCATTCATGTATGGCATAAGCTTGTACACATAACGTTCTAAATTAAGTACCCTACTCATTCTAACTCAGTTCTGCTTCAGTTCTAATTGAGAACAGAATCCAGCTCAGAGAGTCCAGTGGGAAGAGAACTGGGAGCTATGGTACCAAAACACACTGGTGCAGATGGATCCATATGGCACCTCCTAACCCTCCACGTTTCCAGTCTCATCTGCTGTCTGAGGAAAGCTAACTTTACTATCCTGAACAACCAAGCAGTCAGAGAAAGTAGGATTTTTTTTTTCTTTCCCTGTATAAGGCAACACCTCTGAGCTTGAAAAGGTGCCAAAAGGCATATCCTGGTTTTCCAGAGCTTCACAGCACACAGGCGCTATGTATAAATGGCACAACGTCAGCTCAGGAAACGGTGTGAGGATTTTCTTTCCAGGGGAATCCCTTGGGAGCAGATCAGCAGTATAACCACTTCCAGACCAGGGCAAAGAGGCTGAACTGGGAACATGAGTCTCTACAAGCCAGAGAAGGGAAAACAGACTGTTGCAGTCTGTTAAAGCCACCCTATTTAGAAAAGGCCCAAGGTTGCTCCAGCTGTGGCTATTGTCAGGAGCATGAGGAGCAAAACAGAAAACGACAGAGATAAAAACTGGGTACAATCAGAACCAATTGGGTAATATTTTACTAAATGAGCTTCAGCTGCTCACAAACTGGTAGCAATCTCCATTCATTATACAGTGTACAAAGCATGAAACAACAGGATTGGTGCTAGAGGCATGGCATGGCTCGTAGGCATGTACACAAATGATTAAGTCACAAATAATCCACCTCTATGGAGATGACTTCTGCGTCTTTGTAAAGAAAGACAACCCTGTGGTTATAACACCGGTCTGACACTTTAGAAAACTGTTTTGATTCCTGTGTCTGTCTGGGATTTCATGCACAAAACAATTCAAGTGCTGGGACTTCTTCCCTGTTTTTAATACAGATAGTATTGTGAGGCTCCAAGCATATTTACGTTCATCAGATTTAAGTTGTGGGATAACAGGGGCCACAAAAATACACAGACAGTAATGAAAACCATGAGCAGACACTTAGTTTCACTGCTACTGCCATAATAATAAAAAGGAATCATCATTATTAATAATGGGCAATTACTCTCAAACAGTTTTTAAAGAAGTATTCCTAAAGGCACATGATGAATTTATGGCACACCACCAGAGCCTTTCATGGGTATAAAGATGTACTTCAGCACACATGACTTGTTTTTTGAACAAGAAGAAACCTGTCTAATAAAATATTAATAAAGCTGAATGCTGAAACATAGCTGTCTTCTTTACAATTTATTTTAAAATGAGGTGAAAAACTCCATTTGGAGTGAAAATCTAAACCTTCTCTACATTTCTGTCTAATGTGAGCTCCTTTTAATGCTGCTGATTTTTGCCAGTTACATAATACACTGCTTTACAGATTGGAAAAAAGGAATTAAATCTATTTAGGATTAAATATCATCTTGAGGATCTTATGTTAAGAACAGAGCTAAATCTTTAAGCAGCATCTCCCCTTAATTATGACATCTATAGGTATTAAGGAAAAAAAAGGTGGTTCTCTGAGTGATAAATGGACCTGAAGATCCTTCACAACATTCACTATAAATCACAAAAGGCCATTAATAAACAGTTGGAAAAAATGACAGTTCCTACAAGTATCTGCTCTCATACTTTGCCTAATATTATCAGTGTCATGTTTAAACCTGACATCTTAAATCTTCAACATGAAAACCCTTTAAGTCAAAAAGCTCAGCTATTTTAAACAGAGTTTTTTATGCTTGTTATTTTGAATGATAGCAAAAGGAAACAGAGAATCTTTAATTCTTTAACCTTATCTGGCTGAACATCTTGTCTTTCAGCCTTTTTCATCAACACCAAAATAAAAGGAAGATCCTATGAGGTGCTTCCGCATGTACTTGCTGGGATCTTGTGGGCAAACAGAGTTGCCATGTCTTCCAGAGGGAGCTGGTGGTGCTCAGCACCTTTGGGATGGAGCTCTGTGGGAGTCAGGTCAAATCACCACAAATAGAAGGATTGCATTGCCTGCTGAGGACAAGTTTGAAGCCAGCTTTGATTTAAATGGGAAAGACTAACTGGGGTCGCCGGAATTAACAGTTGCAACACCGGATGCCTTCTGGAAGTGTTACTTCAGTACTTTATTCCCTCTGTCACATTGCCTGCTTTCTTAACCTAGGCCGAGAAAAGCTGGGATGCCTGGCAGAGGCAGTTAAAATCTGACCTGGCAAGGACTGTGGATAAACACTGTATTCCTCAAGAGGAGTTCCAGAAAAGAGAAGTGGAGTGACTCTAATCCTGAATACAAAGTGGATTTTGTCAATATGGTGCTGAAAAAAATTGTCATTTTGTCTATTTTTCCAATATGGACAAAATAATTTAGATCTTTAGGATTAGTTAAATTATTTATTCTTAAAAACCCTCCAGCTAAGAACCTTTCACTCTGACTTACAAGAAATGGATTTTTCAACATTACCACCATCCACTGTTCCTCAGACTGATGAAGGGTTATTGTATCAGCAATGATTTGTTGAAGGTCTGCCGACAAGCAGAGGTCAGGAAGACCCAAAGCCCTCATGGATATAGAGCTAAACAGGCAAAGTTCCACCTCCCTTGAACTTTTTATTGTCTTCAACTTGATAATCATTCCTTTAGTAAGGTGCAAATGCATTCTTCACACAACAGCCCACCTCAGTCTCCTAATGCTCTAGCTTGGCGTGGTGGTTGCCTGTTACATGAGACCTGAAGCTTTCTTGCTCATTAATGGCAAAAATCAGTAGCAAGATGTCACTCTACTAGCAGGGAAGTAGAGAAGTATTGACTTATTTTCTGCATTAGAATTAAAGAAATCCCACCCTCTCCAATTTTGCCTGCAGTATTTGGAATATAAAGGACAAGACAGCTAAATTAATGATGGACAGAGCTCAAAAGCCAGCCTCTCCAGTAGAGGGGAGAACAAATGGTCAAAGCAGCAGAGTAGGACTGATTGCTTCTACAGCAGGGCTCCAAGGTGACCACCATCAGTGCTTGCATCCACTCCAAATGAGCAGGGAGAGACACATACGCTGTGGCACAGACCTAAAAGGCTCACCCTGAATTTCAGATGAGTACTAAGCTGGATCCTGCTTAGTAATGACACTGCTTGGCTGACATCTCTCTTTTTTTGCAGAGCAAAACCTACAAGACCACTCTGTAAGTTCAGATGATGCCTTCAAAATCCTCAAGCAGCTATTCAATGCTTTGTTTCCTCCTTTGATTTTTAAATGAAACAACATCCCTAAATGTTCTTATAAGTGAGTTGTGCAGAGGCTGCTGAGGGAAAACATAGTGTGGCAGCATGTTCCTCCCACCACGCTCAAGTCAGGCTGGATTCCTGCACCAACAGACTGTCAATGGGAGTTTGACATGGGCAGAGTTTTGAAGCTGAAAGCTGTACTTGCTAGTTTTGAAGTGGAAAGGCTGTTATTTTTGAATTTGAATTCATAAAACATCGCTTATCGTCTAGGTTACAGATGGACTCAGGATCCCACACTTGGCTCCAGAGTTTGGATAACTCACACTGCATATCTGGGGTTTGGGTTCAAGCCCATCTTGAATATAAATTTAGAATTAAAGAAATACATGCAAATACCAGGCATATTATAAGACACTGCCAGCTGTTTTCTTCCACTTACAAGACTGTTTCTGAGAAAGTAATGTGTTTTTTTTAAGTATATGGTGGAATATGGGAGTGATGACAAGCTGGTATCCCAGAGTTCAATGTGAACCTGACCTCATTCTCAAGTTTAGGGTGTCTCTTGTTCCTGACGCATGCCTTCGTAGGCCTCTCAGGCTACATTCTTTATTAAGTTTGTTGAGAAATGGAACAGTGTGCTCACAACCTTTTTTTGGATCCCTCCTTGAAAAATATCTGTGTTCTATCTGTGCTTAAATGACAGCCTGCTGCCTCATTTTCCAAGAAAATCCATGCCAGAAGGCCGGATAACATTTAACTCGCGGGCTGGTATACACAGAGCTGGCCTTGCAGGTCATGTTCCCAACCGAGTAATGGACTCACTATATTATCCCTGGCAAGTCTCGCAGGTTGGAATTTTCAAACAAAAGCAAACAAAATCAACTTTTGTTTTGTGATTTGATTATTTTTTAATGCTACAGCTTATTCATTTTGGTTTATTAATTTGTTGGTCCAATGGTTTTTATGTGCTGCAATTCAGAATAGGTCTCTCTCAAGTATCATGTTTTATATAGATATGGTAAATGAAATGTAAGTCTGATACAATTATGGTTGCATGCCATGCAAGACAATACTGTAAACACGACAACAGCCTGAAAAGCTGCTTAGCAAAATGATCTTAATATACGAGGCAGTGTGAAAATGTGAAAAGAATCTATAATGACAACAAAGATTAGCCATTTGCTCTCTAACCTTATTTACAGAAGCAATCAGAGGTATTCAGGTCGAGTTAATGACCCTGTCTCCAATTAATTCAATTGTCTACAAACAACACTGATGCAGTGGTTGTCTCAGAGTCTGCCACATAGTCTCTGAGGGAATACATAAGACTCCATTAAAAGTGACAATAATAATGCATTTATTACTGAAACACTATTGTATTATAAATAAATTCCTGATGTTAAATTATGCTCCACGCTTTAACAGAAATTCAATTACTGAAATAATAAAAAAGACGGTGTATTTGCCAAGTGCCTGGACTACAATTTGGCTGCTTAGTTACCAGCAGTTGGCTGTTTTGCAATTTCTTGTTCATAGACTATTTCTTTTGAATAAATGCCAGACTTTTTCATACAAATTTCATGAACAAGTTGCAAAATGAAATTTTGAGCTTTTGAATCCAATTATGAAAGACATAACTAAATCTATTATTGAAAAAATATTCTTGAAAGCCCTTCTTGCTGTTGTTCAGCTCTGTGCAGTAATTGAGGTAAGCACAGGTGCTGTTCATTATGGGCCATTGTGCACCATCTGAATTCTGGGAACTGAGGAATTCAGACGGTTTCAACTCTGTTTGTGTGAATAACAAACAGGCG
>NW_010325424.1:43073-87282 GCF_000700745.2 Antrostomus carolinensis | reverse complement strand
CCTAAGACACCTGCTTATCCTTTTGAAGCCAAACCAGTATCATTTATGTTCTAGCTATTCCTCCTACAAGGATTTTGCAGAAGCAACATATTTCCCCACTCCACTTCCCTTAGCCTGCTACCAATGGCAGAAGGAGGAACAAAACAATGCAAGGATATAACAGTTATCTAACATAGTGAGGACAAGAGTTCTTTTTGGCTTGACAAGATTCAGGCAGGGAACACCTTGTGAGAAAAGAAGGAACTGCTTCTCATACTTAGCATCATTCCCTCTCTCAACTAGTTTCCTGTGGTAGGCTGTTAAGCATAAAGTATAATTTAATTTTTTTCCTCCTAGAATCAATGTCTTCTCTCTTTGGGGATTGGACATATATTTATCTTGCTAATGCCTCACCCATTGTCTTCAGATGTTTTACATGGAAGACATGAAGAGAAGCATGCACCTTGCATCCCGCTATTTGAGTACAAATGAAAAACTGCTGACAGTTTTCTTATTGGATCCCACAGGTGCCTGCAGCCATATGGCAGTATGTACATGGGTCCTGGCTCTTCAAGGGATCACCGACTCTCATCTCTGCATATTTCAAAACGTGCTGTCTTGACTATATATTTCTGCTGACAGTGATTATTTACTTTGCACTTTTATTTGTTGAGGTATTGCTAGTACTTATCAGCAGAGATGTTATCAAAACATCTGGGGATGGAGTGTGTATGTGGAGAGCAGCAGCCAGGCAGCCTAAAGGAAGGAAACATGGAGGGGATGTTCTTGCAGTCTCACTGTTAAAATGAAAGGTACTTCTTCTCTCTCTCTTTTTTTTTTTTTTTTTTTTTTTCCCCCTGACACTGATTGCAGTGCAACTAAAAATGCCACAGTTGAAGTACTTCTGGGAATATATTGAGCTGATGGGAGATGCTATCAGGCAACACTTTGCAGAAGTTAGCAGGCAGAAGAACTCCTTGAGCAGGTAAAAGCTTCAGATATAATTCAACATCAGCACTATGATTTTTCAAAACTTGCAGGAACCAGAGTTAGATGACTTATTATTTGAATTAACCTCTGTCAAAAGCCATGTGCTATTACAACAGCAGACCCTAGTGCCACCTGAAAGTGAAGTTATGACTCAGGACCATACAACAAACCAATAATTAAAGAAAGGTGACCTCTTTCCTGAATTGCAGGAAAAAAAGGCCTATGAGAAAGAAGGCTTGGGATCTCAGTTGGCTGCAGGGCTGAGGGTTTTACTACATTAGAAACTGGTGGCAACACAGGAGAAGACCATATTTACCTACAATAAGCCTACAGACTTCTAAAGGGGGTTGAGCTAGCAGTGAGGGACAAAGTAACATCCTATTCACAGTGTCTGACTTCAGTAATGAATGCCAATATCCTCCTTCAGCCAGAGAACAAGAAGGAATCTGAGTAGAAGTGGATAATTCCTTCCAGAGGTGTGACCAACTAGCCACACATCAAAAAAGGAGCAGGAAAAGAAGGAGAAGAAAAAGGAAAAGAAAAAAGGAAAAGGGAAAGGAAAAAAAGGAAAAGAAAGAGAAAGAAGGAAAAAAGTGAAGGAGAAGGCGAAGAAAGCTGAGAGCACTCATCAGTCCAAAAACACTTCAGGAACTTAAGGTGAAGGCAATATTATCATAGCAGATTATACATTGAATGAAGTTCAACAGCAAAACAACATAAGCAAGGATGAGAATTCTGTTGCCATTTCTGTTAGAACAGGAAGGAGTATCCCAGAGTTAGTGGACAGAAGATGACCTTATATTTCATGTAGCCCTTGACCACATGATTTTTTTCGAGTATTATAGCTAGGTAACACTATGGAAGGTATAAACATTTGGCCCAGCAAAATCTTTGGAAAGACTTACTCAGCTCTCAGATCCCTGCTAGACAGACTTAACAGATCACTGTCACTCCTTGTTCCTGGTGACGGCCCTACTTCCTCTGCAGAAGTTTAATTCACTGAATGTCTTCTCAACACAACCAGAGAAAGCAAAGTCTTACCATCTCAATCTTTATGTCAGCACAGCTCTGTATATTTCTTGGTAAAGCACAGCCAAGACCACTGCACGACAGTGGGGATGAGTTATTCAAATGTGGGATCTGAAATAAGGCTCGAGGTGCTTGGAGATAATGGCAGGAGGGTGACACTAGTAGCAGTACAGGTAGACATTTAGGCAGATTATAATTACTTAAGTAGTAATTTGGCTGGGACACCAGGATTAACACCCTTAACTCAAATTCTCATGAGAAAGCAATGAAATCTCTAATGACTGCAAATGGCCAGGACCTTTGCTTTATAGCAAATCTGAAGCAGCATCTCTTACAGCACAGTGGCCTCTAACCCAACATAAGGTCATTGTTTCAAAGGTGATCTGGGGAAAACAGCCACCTATTCAGCCCACATACCACTTTCCTACAGAGCCCAAGTGACCTGGAGAGCTTGTCTTTCCAAGCACTATCACGGCCCAGCCCTACAAAGCTTCAGAAGGCTAGAGGAGAACATCACAAGTAGGTATGGCTGGGGGCCAATAGAGCATTTAGCTGTCATTATTCCTACAGCAGATTCACATGTACTGTAAAGTAGGCTTAATGAAGGAATGTTAATTTATATCCACTCACAAGAGTATAACGGGGCTCTAACACTGTCCAATCATGGGCCTAACAGGTTTTAACACTTCATTGCACTGTGGGATCAGAGAAAGTTACAGACATGATAACATCTAATAAATCCAATAAAAATGGAGATCAACCAAAGTAAGTTCCTGCATGTCACATATTAAATATGACTAATGTTGTTTGACAGTGTTCCACAGAAGGTGCATTGGAGTCTCACTTCTTCCTTATCATTATCACAGAAAGAGAAAGGTAAAGCACTGCAGGAATATAAATAATTTGAAAAGCCTCATAGACAATATTCTACTGTGCACCTCATTTGCACTTAAAAAAACCCTGCCCTACAGACCTTATGTACTTTTAAGATTCATCTGAAAGATACATGAAGAAGTCTTCCAGTCAAAAATGTACATATTTAATGGAATTAGATCTCTAGGCAAGAAAATGTCAGAAGAAAAGGAGAAATATTAAAGTGAATACAGGGTGCTCCTTTCTAGTGTTTCCTGCTTTGATAAATATCTTCTGGGATGTCATTTACTAGAAAGTCATGATTTAACAAAAAGAAAAACTGCAGTATAAAATATACTCTCTTTATTGCTGAAGTAAGTTGCTATTTTCATATTTTCCCTCTGTATTCTGCTTTTGTCAGCCAGAGGCCTTGATATTTGCTTTCATATCATCCCCATTGAAAATGCAGTGATTATTGTGAAATATTCAATTGCAGAGCTCTTCTGATTACAAGGCAAGGGGAGATCATAGGAACCTGTACTGCCACAGCCCTTTCTCTGCCTTCCAGTCTCACACAAGGGCAATCAAACTCAAAAAAAAAAAAAAAAAAAAAAAAAAAAAAAAAAGAAAAAAAAAGACCCTGATTGTAGTGTTCAGTAATCACCATGGGCCCAATGGGCTTGAAAGAAATCCTCTTTATTCAGTCACATCAGCTCCAGCTGCCTTTGCTGAAGAGCAGCTGAGCATCTGCAGCGCTCTTCACTCCTCCACTGCTGGGAAAGCTACATCACCTGAAGGCTCTGCCCCCAGCACAAGCCTGCAGAAGCCGATGGCCTGATCCTGTCTCACAGTCAGGCAGGGGTACTGCAATCTACTGCAACTCATTTGGAGGGTCTGGTGCTCTACTGCTGATGCAGAACATTGTACCACAGGTCTTCCCCTCAGCAGGACTTGAGAAGTGCAATCCTAATTAGCTCTTCTATGGAAACCATAGCAGAGCTCTTAGAAATTCTCCCCCAGGATAACCTGACAAAAACAAATTCTCATTAAAATTGGCACTACTACCTACAAGAAAATTTCAAACTCCCCTCCAAAGCAAGACATTTCTATTGGGAAAATTAAAATAAAATATTTTGAGTTAATTTCATCCACAATGAAATATTTTGTTTCATTAAACTGACTTAAAATGTTTTATGTAATCAGTAAAGCCCAGAGTGCAGTCCCTGCTGAGAGCTTTAAGTTGACTGCATCCTGTCTATGAGGGATGTCTTAGGCAGTGCAATGCAAAGCCAATGGAACCTTTCAATCAATTTAATAAAAGTATGTTGTTTTCAAGACTGTCAAAATATTTTATTTGGTTGGAGATATTTATGAAAAAGCACTTAAATAGCTGAATTCATGTTCCTGTTTCTTTTCTGTAAGAAATTGTCAATTTTTCAGACTACACTAGAAGTTTCCTCATTCTTATGCACAACCAACAGCTATCTGTTTTTATACATAGTTTCACAAAAAGACCAAGAAGAATCTGCTAAGAGTTTCCAGGCTCTTCTCTACATCTAGGTTTTGCAGTGATGTAGCTATTAGAGTGATCTTCTGCATGCTGGCATGCCATCTAGGATGTGTATATTACACATAGATGAGAGCACCTAATACATTTATTCAATATATAAAGTCTTCAACAAAATGCCTTATTCCAAATTCCTGCACATTTCCCACAACAATTAACCAAATCCCAGCAAAACTTTTAGTACTTCTTGTTTCCATAAGGATTTTTAAGATGTCTAAATCTTGGCACACAGGCTGGAAAGTTCTGAATTGTCTGACCAATACTACAGAGATTTTGGGGAAAAAAGGCAAGCACGGAAAATTAGGATTCCTATTTCAAGTCTTGTTTTTAGGCCACCGGACTAGACTTTAGCAGAGCAGTTTCTCCCACTTTCTAAATGCAGAATGCTGCTGCAGTAAAATACAACCAGGGACATCCAGGATACCATTTATATCTTGTTATATGCCTGCACATGTCCATTTCTAACTCTCCTGCACACATCTTCCATACTGATAGTTTGTCACAGATTCACTTCCCACAGCACAGGGGGAATTCACCCTATAAATGCCCACACTGTATCTCCTTGAGAGATATTCCCTCCTTTCTGGCCGTGTTGACTCTTTGGGTAACAGATTTTGATCCTTGAAGCATCCCTGTCATCATCTGTATCAGTCCCCACTGCACTGAACAGTATCATTTGCATCTCAGAGAAAAGTAGTTTCAGGCTATTCACAAGCCAGACACTTCTGTACCAGTTATACTCGCTTCACATTTTAAAGACTTTTAAAAAATGCTGGTTGAAGAGTTGTATTTTGCAAAATGAGAAGTGTGAAGGTCCCTTCGTAGCTGTCTGGGACAAGCGATGCACGTAGGCATGTGTTCAATCACATTTGCTTGTTTCCACATAGCACTCCACTACAACTGCATGTCGTGGAGGAACCGATCCAGCTCACATTAACTTGACTGAGAATTGGAGCTGATCCTAAACCATACCCCCAAAGTGCTGCTGCTCAAGTACAAAAAAGTAATGAAAAACCACCAAACTTCCACAACTTCATAGGAAAGCACCATACTCTTCTTCCCTCCTCCTTTCAGTTCAGTTTTACTGAAAGTATTCACAGATTTATGAGAAGATCTCCCAAAATCTTTCTGGTGGCTGTAAAGTGGCCGAACTTTACTTCTAAATATGAGCAAGAGCTGCAATGTCACTGACATAGTCCCTTAGTCCCATTTCTCATTGCTGATACTGTTTTTTAAAGCAAATGTTAGTAATAAGAAGTCTGTTTTGACTGGAAGTCTAAACACTGAGCTAGAAAGAAACAATTTTTTAAAAAATTTAATAGATATTTCCTTCACTAAAGTTAAATTGTTTTGGATTGACACCAGTGTGAATCTTGTGAATCTTGGCCCTACTCAGAGAGTTTAATGCTATGATAAGCTTAGCTATGTAAGACAAGCCTTTATTTACATTCTATTAAATAAGTAGGATTAAAAAAAAAAAAAAATCTTTCATCTTGAGAATTAGCTTGCTTACCCCAAAGCAACAAACTGTCTGTCTTCTCTCTACGTCTCGTGCCTCATGGCTTCAGCTGTTAGCCCCTCTTCTCATCTTGTCAGCTTTCTCTACATCTGCAATGCTTTGGAGCAAAACTCTGCTGGGGTTACTCCAAAGAAATCAATAGAGATACACCAGAAGAGGTTTTGATTCATGGGCAAACCCTTCACTGGTATAAAATGATGTCAACCTAATGAAGTAAACGGAGATATGCTGCTTTACACTAGTTGAGGGCTGTGCATTACGTGTGAAACTACAGACCAGCTATCAGTGCCATCTGTGTCTCTTGGCTTCCAGCTTGCAGATGATTTTTAAGTTACCAGGAGTATTTGCTGCTGTTACTGGACACTCTGAACTTCTCTCACATGCTGGTTAGCCCCACCAGCCTGCCAGCTGCAGCACTGCACTGACCTTGCTCCTGATGTGGCTAACAGACACCCACGGCCCCGTGCTAGGAGAGTGCTCTGGCTACCCACAAACCAGGACAAAGGATTTTCTAGTGGCATTTGATAATTAAGGTTTCTTTTCTTCCAGCCTGCAACAAGGGATGCTGCAAGAAGTGGTAGAGATGATGCACACCAGCCTCCTGCTCATTAACACTCATTTGGGGAAGGAGATAATTTGCCTTTGTCTTTCTGAGTCATGTTGAGAAATTATTTCAGCAGCGTCAGTAACATGAGATTATAAAAATGGTGCCAATCATGCAAAGGAAAAGAAGTTGCCTTAGCATGATTAGAGTTTATATGATGAATAAGGTTACTAATTAGTTGGTAAAGTGCTATTTGTGATTGTCCCTCTCTGATAAATGGATAAGAAGAGATGTTTTAATATGTATTTTTTTCATTGTTTCATACACAAGAATATGTGCAAAACTGAAAAAAAAATGTGGCAACCCAGAAAGCAGGCTCTGGGACATAAATGAAAGGTTAGGTAAGACAAAAAAATACCACACTCACTTCCTGAAACAGAAATTGCCCAAAGAGTCCAATAACTTTCCCACTATGTGCAGTAAATGATGACATGAATGAAATGTATTGTTCATAAATGTAGATAAATAACAATCACTTCAAGCACTCATTTAGTGCTCTACAGCCCAGGACTTGAGCTGCTGAGGAGTGAACACCAGTAGCTTAGGAAATCAAGAGTGCAACTCAATTTTAGCCTGATCTTGGGGCAATGGCATGTCCCACTGCAGAGCTGTTAGACAACTGTTCGGCTTGATGCCTGGTGCCTGAGGAGCCCCAGTGTGACAGTGACTGTGAATCTGCATGAAGAAGGGACTCTTTGGCAGTACTACACAGAGGCAGGCAGCAAAAACCTGTTGTGCTGCCACTGCCAGACAGCCACGCCATCCTCCCAGTGCTGGCTAGCTAGGCTTCCTTGCAATGGGCCAGGGTCAGCCATCTAGAAGACAGCAGAAAAAATGCAGCCTACATGTTTTTCAGTCCATTATACAGATGTGAACTCTTTAGGACAACCATCACTTAAAGATACTGTAATTAGAACCTGATCCTGCATAACTGAATAATCCTGCATAATCTCCTGGATCTTGGAGAGGTGCAGAACAGTCAGGGCTGTGTCCCAGTCTATAAACAGTAGTGTGGAGAGCATCCCTAGGCATGAGGCACCTACATACACAGTCCCCTCGCTCTTCCCCAGCCCCGGCTGTACTCCCTGCCCTGGGCTTTAGTCTCACCTATGGCAGCAGCAGCGAGGAACACAGGAAGGCTCCCAGTGCACCGCAGCACATCAGCCCTCCACCTCCTGTGTCCACAACTCACCACTGAGACTTCCCAGCGACACAGCACATGAGTGTCACCAAAGGTAAATGGCATCAGGCCTCTAATCGTCCATGCACTGCAATCTGAAAAGAATTCTGCAATATCAGTTCTTCTAATGGTATTAAAGGAGGCAGTATTACTTTTCATTTGTCCAAAGTAATCTGATTGAGTGTAACATTGCTGAAATTTCATTTCCTATATCTTTATTAAAGCAGTGCCACTCTTTAAGGAGAAATGTTAGTAGAAGAATAAACAGAAACTATTTTTATTGTCTAGATTTTTTTTTTCTTTAAAGGAAGCAAAGAAGAAGGTAGACTGGCTCCACATTAGCTTCTAATCAACCATGAATCATAAAGATTTTAAAAAATATATTAAAGGACTTGTAACTGCAACCTAATTAAGTTTCCAGCCATTGGAGGGATTTGCTTAAATCTGGCCTGAGCCATTCTAGTTACCCAGGGCATCTGTTAGCTCTTACTGAAGAACAAAGATTACATAGTAATTGAAAGGGTGTGTACAAGACACTTGCAGAATTGAATGGGCATGACAAAATGAGCTGATTTATTTCTTTACGGTGGTTGTTTTGCTTTGTGACATACGACTTCCTCCAGAATGCTCTGCTCCTATTATCCTGCACTGGGACACAATAATCTTTTAAGAAATATGTAGTTATGTGACAGAAGATTTTTTAAACAGGGTAGCACGCTCAGGTGGCATTTGCTCACAGAAACATTCCTTTTAATGCTTTCATTAGTGTGCATAAAGAGAAAGTGTGCTTTCATTTATTGTGCATAAAGAGAAAGTATCAAAACTTCACTGGCAAAATATTATGAGAATATAGGAAGGAAAGCCTCAAAAGATGCTCAGATTATTAATGACAAATGCCAGTGTCTGACACCACCTTGCTCAGTAGAAAATGAACTAAAGAAGTGCTAATTGCTTTGAAGTTAATAAAGACTATATTGCCTTTCAATAATTGGTGTTTGTGTAGCTACTATGATTATAGCTATCTCTTTCTAGTTGAGCAATGTAAGATGGCAGAAGTTCCACCTTTTACAAGTTTTAAATCCCTGTAGAATTGACAGAAAAAGCCGTAACCACAAATTGGTTTGCAATTTTCCTCTTTCTTCCCAGCAAGCTCTGTATGGTTATATTATGAACCCTGCTTCAAACAAACTGCTTCTGACTTTTATGATCCTTTTGTGATCTAAATGGCTATCTCATAAGATATTCCATTGCAGCTTCTTTTTCAATTGCTTTTACTGTGAAATGGCATTCTGGAGATTTCTGGGGACCATTTCACACTCTTACGGTATTGATTTGCTAAACCTGATGATAGGTTTATATTTAAAATGCAGTCCAGTATATGAACAAAGTGTAAAGCTTATGAAGAACAGATTCAGGACTTTCAATAGACCCATCTTCTTGATGGGGCTTGCCTCTTCAAAGAAGGTTAGTGTTTTAGAATTTTTGTTAGAATTTGTTTTAGAATTTTGTTAGAATTTTTGAGTGCAGGTTGCTATATGAACGCATTTCTAATTGTCTTGGAATGTTTCCATTACACTGAATTATGGTCACAGAAAAAATATGGAGAAGATGACTGCTAGTAACTTGTAACTCTTCCCAACATAAGGTCAGAGCAAATACACAAAGGCACTTGGGAACCTAAATGGAAAAAAGGATGTGAGATTGTTCCCTGAGTTCTCACTTGCGAGAATGGCAGAGGATAGATTTTCTCCTGGGTACACTAGAAAGCTGACAACAAAACTAACTTCTTTGGACTTTGGTGTTGGAGATACGCACTTTTCTTTAAAAGACTGAGCATTGTACAATGGTTATGGGCCAAGAAAAAAATGATCTTTGATTGAGTTATAGCATAAAAATGAGTCAGAAATGCTTTTATGCAGGGAATGACAAAATTCTATCGGGCCAAACCCAAGCCCATGGCTCTGCCTTTGGCAAATTAAGAGATGGACACAGGTAACTCAGTTGAAGCCAAATAAAACAATCAGGTATGCACAAATGTAGGGTGGAACAGTTAAAGAGCAGGTGAATGACCCTACAGAGCTTGCAAGCCGAGTTCCAGGACATTTTGTTTAGAAGATGGAAGAAAACAAATGCTATAAATATGAACAGGATTGTACATTTACCCAAGTGAACACAATTGCTAGATTATATGTCCGTGTCCCTGTTTTATAATCTAGCATATGTACTTCAGGTTCTCCTTTAAAAGGAGCCATTTATTTTTTTTAAAAAACCATGCAATTGTGCTACAATCATTTCAAGATTTCAAAAGGTTGATCCATTCTGGTAACCTATCCATTATAAATCACCCAAATAATCATCAGTACTATCTCTCAATTTTATTATAAATCTGGCAAGAAACATCTGTCAAGACTAAAGCCTGACTACTGTCACAGTAGCTATACAATAGACATGGACATTTTAAAATACCATGAACAGTCTGGATGAGAGAACAGGGAGTATGCTTGTTAAATTAGCAAATAACACCTATGTGAGAAGGTGTGCAAGTATTTTGGAGGATGGGTCAGAATACAAAATGATCCTGATGAAGTAGAGATAAGATCTGAAGAAACAGAATAAAATTCAGTGTGGACAAGTGCAAGGTACTACAGTTTATCAGGAAAATTCAACAGCAAAAACATAAGGTAGAGAATGACCAGTGAGGCAGTTTTCTAGAAAAAGATCAGATAGTTGTAATGGATTACACACTGAACATCAGTCAATAGTATCAGGTGGTTGCAGAAAAGGCAACCAGCCCCTTGGGATGAATAAATAGAAGCGTAGCTTGCAAAATATATGGTGTAATTCTTCTACCCTATATGACAGGTATGGCTTAAGCTAAAGTACCTCTTTACCCAAGATGGTTGTTGGTAGGCTGGGAAATAAAACTCTACATTTTGCATCCCTGCTTGTAAAACAAAACCAAGTTCTGTTTCTGAGGTGGTATATGAAATCTGGCTGTGTGAGTGAAAGATGGGAACTACTATTTGAAGCAGCAAGGTGCTTTAAGGTCTGTCCTGTGGTATCCCCACAGATGCTGATGAAGATTTCTGCTGAACGGTAATTAGAAAATTTTCTTGTTAACACCTAATATTTAGTTTTTCAGAAATGTTTCTTTCATTGGTAGATATTGGCAAGACAGTATTAATTTGCCTTGTTTTATTCAAAAACAAAAAAAAGCCTTAGAAGCATAGCTATATGCCCTAATGTCCTGTAGGTTTGTTCTAGCAGATATTTGTATCTACCTGTCTGCCTATCTGTCTGTCTGTCTAACTATCTTCATACAGATCTATATAAATGAGACCTATTCACTTTTGCATCTCAAATCATTTTTAACTAGATTAAAATTTGTGATGCACTGAGATAATTTTTTTATTCCCCCCCCCCAACAGTTTTTATTGATTTTTAATATGAAACACCTTGGGCTGTTTGTAGTCAAAGATGTGTTTGTCCTGTGTATATGCAGGTTGTGTACACAACCACAGCGCTGCAGAAGGCACATTTCAGAACAGTCATTAAGGTGCTGTATCCTCTGGGTCAGCTGAGAATAAACTCAAAGTAAAGTTGGCAAGAATTATTCTGTGATTTCCTCTGTGAAATATTTCAACAAGGTCTTTAAAGACTCAACCAAACATTCCCAAAGCAAATTAAGCAGATGACATTATCCTTCCCTCTTGACTTCATGCCCTGAAACATTGAATGGAGACATTGCCAGGGTCAGATTCCCAGCTTCAGTGAAGCTATGGGGAGTAACAGTGACTGAAAATCAGGGTTTGTCAGCAGAGTAGGAATAAACAACACTCTGTCAAGGAGGGACTCAACATCCTGGCTTTGAGAACACCACTTTACAGAAGCACACTATCTGGAACAGTAGGAAAGCAATTCGGACTACCAACCTGCAGACTTTGCTCAACATAATGCACATGGAAGAGTCTTTATCCATGCCTTTGTCTGGATACACTGGCTGTCTGTCTTATTTTAGGAAATCATACTCCAATTATACTTCTTAAAATAACCAAAGACAGACAGAGCATAAAAAGTTTACCTTTAAGATTAAAAAACTTTATGCAAAAATACACTGAGAGGAGATTGAGCAATCCAAAATATACAATGTTATTTTTCTATGGCTATTCTAGATAAACATTAGCAATACATGGGCTACTTTTCAATGTTGGTATCAATATCAAAAGACTGGAAAATCTTAAAACACTGAAAGACCATCTGTGCACGCTAGCAACTGCCAAATTCGCAACTGTGGTTTCTTCCCTGCTAATTCCATATTTTCCTGATAGATTAATGGGCACCATTTATCCAGAATAAATAAATGTGGAAGGCCCGCCTTCCCCCTTCACTGCACCTCATCATTTTACTGATTTCTGCCAGACCACTGAGCACATTAATGCAAGTAAGCCACTGTCTGGATCAGAAATTATCACATTTGGTAGAGAAGGAATGCTTGGCATTGCCAGTTTCTTTACAGACTGAAAGTCCTTGAAGTTAAAAAGAAATATATTCAGAGAACTCCAGACTACAAACAACACAGATAAACTGCAGCTGAAGGATTTTTTTCTTTCCTTTCCCCAACTTAAATGTAACCTATACGCAGAGAAGCAGATATTTTACACATACTACTCCTGTTTCACCATGTGCAGTTATTTCTTGTCTTGTTATTTCTTTTGAGAGGCACGTCAGACACATATATTTAGACTTCTAGCTTGCTAATTTATGCTAGCTAGTATAAAATTATAGGGTTGAGAACAAAGTTGCAGAATCAAACCTTTATATGTGCTTTGAAGGAAAATTTTCTACTATATACAGTAACACTTCCACAATCCACAATTTGCTAATCTTTCCACTTAGTAATTTGCATTCTTGCATGCACACACATGCATTCACAAACATACATACTTCACAGGTTTAATAAGAGAAGGAGCTCTCATGCTATTCAGATTACATTGATTTCTATAAAATGCATTACTGTAGCTGTGCTACCACATATCTAATAGTGTGTTTAATCCACAAAAGTCTAACTACATATATCTAACACATTATCTGCCACTTAGATGATTTCATTGTGTGTTCACGGGGTGCTAATTGCAAATCTGGAATGCAAATAGTACATAATCTTGTTAAACACATTTCTTTAAGAGGAAGAGATATGCCTTTGCTCTATGTCTGCCATCCCCAGTCACTGTATCTCCAGGTTTTGCTAAGAGGTATAAGCTGATAAAGCCTGTTGGTGTATTTGCTGACATATCTTATTCTGAATGACATTATCATGGTATACTATATCTAAAAAAATAAAAATTGAAAAAAATTGCTAAGAACTGGCCATCCCATTGGCAAGACATGATCACGCCACATGCCAAGAAGAGCATGTACTCCATGGATTTGTAGGAGCAAGGCAGAGGATTGCTGCTGCACAAGCTCTGACAGGGATGTCTGCGGAAGTTCTCTGCTACTTTCTTAACAGTCTCTGTAGAGAGAGACTGTAAATACACATTAGGTTAAAAACAAAGCCTGGAAATTGCCCCAGGTGAAGCACAAGTGAGGAACAGCACAAACTTCCTAATCCTAAGAGACAGAGAAGGAAGCAGATGATGAAGTATTTTCTGAAACAGGGTTATTTCCTGAAGACCATTTATGGCTTTTACAACCCTGATTGGGTCTAAAGTGACAAGCACCAAGCTATAACATTTAAGAAGTTGAAGAAATAATATATTCACAGCCTTAGAAACACACTGACTGCACCTGCTTGTTCATGCACAGAGTGGCAATGTCATAATTTTGAAGGGAACTGGTTATTCAGTTAAACAAATATCAAGGGCTATGAAGAAGAAGAAAAAAACCCCAGCAACACAGAAGGCAGTTTAAAAAAAATTAAAATCTGTCAAAAAACCATGGAAGTCCTCAGTTATAGCTTATCCAAGATTTTATGGAGGGAAAAAAGCTTGAATCCTTTGAGCCAATACTGTTTACTGTTGCTGCAATGAAAATTCTAATTTTGTGCTCTAATGAACACAAAACGATCCATAGTCAACCTTGGCAAAACTTGTAATGACTGTGTAATTGAAGTGACTTTGTCACATTAAAAAAATATTTCACAAAATTGTAGGAAACTGCCAAGAAATAAAACTATGGGATGGGCAGTCTTGGATATGTGATACAGACAGCCATATCGTCTTCGCTGCTTGGTAAATGTCTGGCTTATAAAGCTGTGAGACATTTGTCTGCAGTCGCTGTTCTTACAGCATATTAAGAATAATTGTGAATTACAGCAAGTACTTCACTGTGAATGTGTGACCCAGAATTTACTTTTAAAAAACACTGCTTGCGCTGTTACGCTATCTGGCACAATCTGTATGCATGGGAGGTGCTATATGATAAGCTGCCAGGTGAATAGCAATGTACAGGTTGTGTGACACAGGTGGATGTTCAAAGAGTTTCACCATTTTGGAAACCTTATGGAGAAGGGGCATTAGACAGAAACGAGATTGCAGCCCACTTGGGAGGATATAGCTTCAAGCACTGGCATGGGTAGAAGTTTCTCCAAAACACCAGATTTCTCTAGAAATATCCCTGACAGAACTGGCAGACACTTGACTTGCTGGTTTATGTTCACCATGATGCAGGTTCTGGGCTGTTTACAATTTGAGTTTCTCCCCTCTCTTCTTTATACCATGACCTCCAAGAGGTCCCATGCCTTTGTCCTTGTCCTGGTTTTTGCTTGGATGGGGTTAATTTTCTTCTTAGTTGTGGGTTCCTGGAGAAACACACGGAGAAACTGTCCCAAGAGTTCCAGCTAAGTTAAACTATCACAGTCCTCCAGTGGGGAAAGCACTTGGCTCCCTCCATCTGCCTGCACAGACACCTCTCTACTGGCCAGGGACAGGGGGTGAGCCAATGGAGAGAAGGTAAGGACCAGGAAAGGAGCAGTTCTGTGTCAGTGAAGCACATTTGTGTTTAACAGCTGCCATGCTGAAGTACAGAGGGATCAATTAATATCTGAAGTCTGAATTCTCCTCCGATATAATTCCGCTTAGACAGAATTTAGCTTTAAATATCATAGTTTCAGTTTTGAATATGACTGAACAAATATTTTCTACTTACTTAGCACAACAATTATTTCAGCAAGCAGCTGAGGTAAGTCCTGTAAAGAATGCTGATACCATCCCCAAATGCAATGCTAAACCTTTTTTTCTGAGTATTCCTGAATGATCTGGGGATTGGGCACCTAAGTGTCTTTACGAGAAATAAATAAATAATCTCTCTCCATTTTCACCGTGGTAAGAATTTTTCCAGAGATCAGTATTTCAGAAGGCTTTTCACAGCGCTCTGTCACTTGAAAAACAAACCTGATTTGACATGAAGTTCCATTACGAAGAAACTGTTACATGTGATGGCACTGGTTATTGAAAATTGAAATGAAGTGAGAGGAAGCTAACACCAACTTGTATGAAATTCTGCTGTCTTTGAATGACATAAGGAACTCAATATATCTAATCATCGAAGTTAAGCCCGTTGGGAACCAAACTACAGTTGTATTGCAGAAGGTTCCTCCTCAATTGCTAGACCCAAAAGTGCTAAGCCATATGCCACTTATTTCTGTGTCTAAATAGCTTACTATGATTGATACCTAGGGTGGCTCTCCTCTTTACAGTAAAACAATCACAAAGACAACAGGAATTAGGAAACAGAGTATACAGGTTATCTTTTACAATCCTAATTTTTAACTCTGACAGTTCCTGGAGCTTCATGTAATTTATTCTTTATTAAGTTCAGTCCACACTCTTTTTTTCCCCAGCAGAAAACTAGCTTTTGCACAGACCTTAGCTTGCAAGCTGCATTTAGTATTTTTTTCTCACTGCTGCTGGTGTCTAACCAGACAAGGCTGATTATAAGGGCTCAATGCTGGCCTTGAGTGCAAAACTTTCTTGTGTTTCTTTAGAAAGATTTTTTTCCACCATCCTTGTGCCAATCTCCTTGATTCTTCTTCCTCACTCATCTGTCTCCCTGAATCAGCCTTTTCCCAGCGCTTCGCCAGCCTCCCCACACTCAAAGTCGCTCCAAGGTCAGCGGAGGGCCCTTGTACGCAGGCGTTCCACGCGTCCCTCCTCCCAGCTGGAGGCAAAACACACTCTGTTTACAGTGTGCTCAGTTTCCACTTGACAAGGCCTGGAAGCTGCTACATATATCTGAACTTAGGTCCCGTAATTAGAGAGAGCACAGTGCTGTCAAGATACAGCCCAGTTCTACAATTAAAGAGCCAGGAAACTGGCAGGGTCTGATGGATGAGCCGATATGTGAACATACATTACATCTGTAACGTGAGAGTTATGCGACTCAACGCAGCCTCGACGTACAACACAAAACAAAAATCAGCTCAGACATTACAAGCACCCCCGCTCCAACTATGCTAATCTCTTCTTTCATCCATGATCTTTGCAAGTCACATAGCGTTACGGTAAAGTGTTCTGCACTTAAAGGAATATCTGCAGCTTCCCTGCCACTATTAATAAAAATATTTAATGCTCTTGTTAGGAGGTGCAATTTGATTACTGAACTGTTATCCAACAAATCCTGAAAACAATTCAAAGTAAATTTCCCTAATATGTCTATTTTTCTATCCTGCCAGAAGGGTTGCTAATGAATTTGCTGCTTGAATGCACAGACAGATTGGGAACTATAACTGTGCTGGCCTGGGCAACATGGCACTGGCACCAAAAACCTATTTGTACCCATGCAAAGTTCTCTCTAGAGTATGCCTCTCATCCAGAGGTGATTTTCCAATAAAATCAGCCTCGATTATTGCAAGCGCAGGAGCAATCCCTGAGGGAGTATATCAGGCAATTCAATACTAGGAAATGTTGTACTAGGCAAAATTAACCTTGTAGCAGTGTTATTTCCTGAAACATTATCTAGCTTTTGCCTTTCTTTCGTATTCATCGATCTTAAATGACTGGATTTTTTTTCTACTTCTCTCACTTAGCGCAAGATCATTATTTTTTTGTACTTGTATTTAAAAAAAAATAAATGCATGATAGACACTTGGTTTTCTTTTATTTCACTTACTCTCTGCCAAAGTAAAGGACTGTTTGCTGTATGGCAGGCAATATTTTTTGATATACAAAAGGTGATAGCAAGGATGACCGCCTTCATTCTGCCCTATTTTCATGACCCCACAAGGCAGGGGAAACCTACTAGATACAATATCATGAGGCTACAAGCCAGAAAGAGCAAGGAAACGTCATTCTCCCCTTTCACACCGAGGTAAAATTAGGAGAAATGACAGTGAAAATCGTGGAGTTTTGCAATCCAAAAGAGAGAAGACACAGGCCTACAGCTTTCAAAGATACTGTTGACAGCCCCAGTTAAATCCCACTGCCTGGTAGCTTTATCCACTGTCTCTTACCGGGCTCTCCAAAGCAGGGATCTTCATCTGGAGTGCCTAGCACATGCTAGAACCTAAACAAACCGTACAGTCCTATATGTGCCCTAATGCTACTTACAGTTTTGCTCTGGTTATCTATCTTCCAGCAGTACAAAAATGGCATAACAGTAAAATGCAGGGATATGAGATCTGAAATCTGGTTCCTGTGCTGGATTCAGTCTGTACTGAAACCAGCACAACAGGTATAAACACTCCTGTTTATACCAGGATTAGGCCTCTTCTTCAATTTTGCTTGTATTGCTTGGTTGCAATATGTTAATTGCTCAGAAGCATATTTTTAAAGCAGTAATTTTAAAAAGATCACAGGTAGGTAGAAAACAGCTGTTACTTAATACAATGCCCAAAGCAAACACTTAGAATAATAGTTTGAATAAATGCTAAGTAACTTAAAATTAAAAACATTGACCAGAAAGACAAATATAAAATAAAAAAATGATCAAAACCACAGGATGAGTGAGAAGAAAAGAATGGGTACTCCTCTGATCAACAGTAGGTACATGCTAAACTGGAAAAAAAATACTGACCTTAATTAACTTTTTTTTTCTGTCAAAAGAAGGCAAAAAAAAAAAAAAAAAAAAAAGTTTTGCTTGGCTCAAACCTTCACTTTTTTGCAGCTTTTAAAAACTGACCCAAATTTAATCTTGACAAACTGTATCACAATGAAGGTGGAAAAATGTTGTTTTGAAAAATAAAAAAAGTGACCCAGTTAAAATGAAAATACTTTTTTTTTTTCCCAGCTGCAAGACTCCTGGCAAATTTTATACAAGTGCATGACTGGCTTTGGTTAGCTGGCATATACATGTCTCTGTAAATACAAATACACAAAAGAGAAGGTTTCTCTAGCTGTCTGCAGTTCTGTGATGGCTACTGAGCAACATGCCTGGCCTGGCAGCTGAGGGGTGCTTTGTGGCTGGATACAACCAGTGGTGCTTGGTATTGATGGTGCGTGCTCCAATTTGTAAGGGATTAGATGAATGAGCTCTCAGAGTCTGTTCATCTCATTGTCTTGTAAGCAAACACTGTGCACTACACAGGATGTGTGGTAATTTAACCATCTACTATAAATTATACAATCAAGTCGGAAGCATTTCACTATAAAAATGTATTGCACCCATTTGAAAAATGTGTGTTCTCTCCAGGTACCTGTTGTGGTGGTAGCTGAAAACCTTAATAAAGCACAAACTATTTTATATTTCAGGACTTAGCCAATGTGACTCATTTGTATAGTTTTAAGTCCAAACAAACTGCTAGTCAACTAAATTATAACTTATTACCACAGGCTACAGACTTTTAATACATTCTGTGGTTGGAACAGGACTGATTTACTGTTTTGGGCCCTGCCAGTAGTTATCATGCATCATTTCCCTAGAAATAAAAATAGCCGTACTGTGGTTATCCTTTGGACTGATAAAAATATATCAAACAAGATGTGTCAGAGGAACATATTCAGAAAAGAAAGGTAAAATATTAAATAGACTTATTATTTTTTTGTCTAAAATACTACATCTTCCAGCTACTGTGATGACTTTGGAATAAAGCACAAGGTACTGCAGAAAGGAAAAAAGATCTAAAAGAGCAATTGAGCTCTGATAAAACCACATGGGGATAGCTGAATTGTTAGAGCTTTGCAAGAATCAAAATTTACATAAAAATCAGTATTTAGGGATTAATGTGATATCATCAAAAAGGATTTAATATGTGCGTTTCTTTGCAAACAGTTTAAAAGTGGCAGTTCTATAATCCATTTCCAAAACTAACCTTTAACTTGTAAGAGTAAAATAATCCTTTGCAACATTTCTAGAGTTCACATTTTGCTGAGGAAACATGGCCCCCCTAAATAAAACTCACTGGAAACCAACAGTAGCCTACGCATATTGGTTTGCATAGTGATACTCCAGGTGCCGACCCTGCTGCGAGTATTGCATGTCTGTACAGACCCTACCACGTGGCCCAACTTGCAGAATAGGTGGCATTTTGGGGGTTTTGTGAATTTTTGGAGGGACTTTATTGCTGGGGCAATAAACTGATCCCATTGACTGAACTCTGTACTATGCAGATACCAAAGTGGACAGACTAGGAGGGATCAGGGGCTAAAGAACATCGTCTGTAATTGCCTGTAAGCAGGCTTTTTCCTGGATTTCTACTGGGGATTTGAGTGCTTTTGCATGCTAGACTTAAAGTATTAAAACATAAATATGAATGGATTTCTTTGAGAAATGAATATGGGCAGGCAGTTTAGGCACTATGTTGTAATGGATTTTTAGAACTAATTGAATTGGTGCTGGCTGATTTAGTAGTTCGCCAGAAATAGTCTGAGGAGAAACAATGGGAAGGAAGGTTTAGAAGCAGAGACTAACAGGAAGCAGTGTGGAAATTGCTTGGAAGTTTTACTGAGAATGAGAGTTACAGCAGGCTTTTTCAACCTAGACATGGCACAGTTTTTTTTTCTTCTTTTTTTAAATACACGACAGGACATACTCTGCAGTGGAAGAGCTGAGCATGCGTACAAACAGCACACCACCCCTTTCGTACCTCTGTGGGTTACAAGTGCCTGATTTGACTGGTTAAAAACAAATCCACATTCAGACCTAGCCCACTGGCCTGCACTTGTGCCAACAGGAGCAAAAGATCTGTTTATGGTTACTGCTATTACAGCATACGTGAACTGACCCTCGGAGTCTGACCTGCTTGCCCTCCCGCTTTGTGAGTCAATAAGAAAATCCTCTGGCTCTGCATGACTTGCTTAGACCTCAGACCTTCCATGCAGAATAAGGTCTATCCAGGGAGGGAAAAACAAGGTGCCACTCCAGCTGGTAAAACAAAGATATTTTTAAAGTGCAGTCAGTAGAAACAGTCACTCCTATTCCATGTATAATCAAGGATGAAAAGGCCACAAAAAATACCACTGCGCTTTGCAAATGAGAGGTCAATTGAAATGTCAACATATCAAATGTTAATGGATTGCATTTCCAATGATGGTTGGGACAGAAAACCATACCAAGTCAAGTCAGATGCCCTTCTGAGGACAAGATGAGTTTTACAGCAGGAAAAGACAATAAACACCAGAAGTCTTTCTGGTTAACAAACTTGTGGCTGATGCAAAGCAAATATATTTTGAAAATATGAAAAACAGCGGGATTTTAACACAAGCTATAATCCCAAAACATGTATCTGGAAGTCATTAAATCTACAGCAAATTTAAGCATATGCAGGTGTTTGGGGAAAATGCCATTGCTTTCTATTGAAGATTTTTAAAGGGACTATAAAAGAAGAGAGTATAAAGGACACTCAAGGAAGGCAATGTTTTCTTCCCTGAAGCAAGAAGTCAATTCCAATATTCTCACAGTTCTACAGCAGTTCATGGACTACATGGACCACTCATAAAAGTATGCCTTTTCCATTCTAAAAATCTAATTTCTCACTTACAAAACTGTTGTATTTCATAGTGTTGGACGACATCAGTTTTTAGCCAAATAATTCTTTCACCTGCCCACATTTCCCGAAGGAAACTATTTTCAGTTTTCATAAAGGACTGTCATCTGAGGCATTTGTTTAGAGTGACATTATAGCCAGTCCTTAGTCAGAAGGGCATTGCCATGCAAAGAACTCATTTCTTTAATATGGAAAAAAAGTGAAAAGAAACTAGTTATCTTCCTAACCACTGTGTCTGCCCAACTAGTAGACACACAGGCTTCCCTTCCCAACTGCAGAGAGACTTGCCTTGTGTCTATATTAGCTCTCTGGTGGGCTCATACCCTTAGAGGGAAAACAGCATTATTAGTGGGTTTTGAGTAGGAAGACTCCTTGGTCTATACAACAGAGATATCAGGAATGAAGAACAGTGAGTAATCATTTGCTCTTTTGTGTAAGAAAAACTATGCATGTGGATTCCAGTAAATATACGAGGAAAAGGTTTTTAAACAAACAAAAGAGTATTTTTTCACACACTATGGTGGTCAGTGCCACAGGATGTTGTGGGGACAAGAAGTATAAACAGATTTCAAAAGAGATTTTGCATGGAAGTTAAGTCCATTAGTACCTCCTAAACACAGGACATGTAGCACATGACAAGTGTAAAAAGCTGTGTGCAGGAAGGTGGGAGGATACTCCCTGTGGAGGATGCCTCCATAATTGTTGTTCTTCCTCCCCCACCTTCTACCACTGGCGGAGATAAAGCAATACGTTGGTTGACCTTCAGTCTACGCTAATGTTTAGGCTGCCAAGCCAAGTGTATTTGTATTTGAGAGTGAGGCCTAACCCTGACTGTGCCTGGATCTGAGGGGATCCTGCAGCTCAACCCACTGATAAAAGACAAGTGATGTGGTCCAAGTCAACATGGACATGATTCCTCCAGGCTCTATGCTGATGTGGGCTCCCAGTGCCTGCCCAGGTCTGGAAAAATAATCTGTGAAGAGTGATCATCCGTTGCATTTCAGAACAAAGCTACTATTTAATTTTAATGACATCACTGTTCTCCTCTTCCATCAAATCACAGAAGATTATTTCTTCTGGATGTGTCCTAATTGAAAACCATTTCTCATGTAACAACTCTTCAGAAATCGTAAACCCTCCACAGGGTAAACCTGTTTGTCATGTTACCTCTTTCAGACTCAGGGATAGGAACAGCACAATAAGGACCAGCAAGTAAGCAGGAAACTATCTTGGACTTTGCATCCAGGAAATCCTTCTTCTACTATAGACTCTCAATGTAAACATGGATAAAACCAATGGGAGAAAGTAAGTGCTCCTTATATGACAAGGACAGGAGAGGATAAAAACGTCACATGTAATGGATTCTGAAGTTATGGGGGCCACCTTGGTGCCATACATAGACAGAAAAGGGTCTTATGTTTTTGGAAAAGTAACTGCACTTTTTCCCTTTTTCTCCTCGCCCCCCCCCCCCCCCCCCCCCCAAAAAAAATCAGTTCTGCAGACACAGAGACTTCTTAGCTATTCTCTGTGTGCTTATTTACAGTAATATTACGTCAGATGATGCTACCAATACATAAAGTGAAGTTCCTATGGATGTATTGTGTCTGGCAGTGCTACAAGCAACATGGAATTGAGACCAAGCCTTCTAAAGGAGCCAAATGCCATCTGCATCTACCTTGACTGTCAGGAAATTCACACCGGTTAATCTAAGCACATATAGACACTTGGACATTAAGAAACCACCTGCTTGGCTGCCTTAGTGAACTGTAGTGAGGAAACATGTGGATTTTTCCCTCCGTAAGTGTTAAGTGCTGGAAAGATTCAACAAAACAAAAAAAAAGAACAGTAAACTTACGCCCGAACATTAAACCAGCAACATGAATAAAACCGAGCAATGAAAAGTAAATAGACCATTTCTACAGAAATTTTTGTCATGCTCCTAAATGAATATGTTAAATAGTGGCACTACTAGGCCCTGTCCAAGGACTCTATATAAAATATAGTCTTTAAAAGGGCGTCATTTCTGATTCCAGTTTTGGGACACAAGAACTATGTCAGCACAACAAAAACAAGTAAATTTTTTATGCTAATGACAACTGCGAATATTTTATATATATTTATATATGTAAAAAAAAAATTGTAACAGATGTCAAATGCAGTGAGATTCAACTCAACTTATTAGTGCATGGCTTTTAGCCAAAAGCAATTCACATTTGCAGAAGTGTACTGTCACATATGTCTTAATAACAGAAATGTGTTTTTAAAAATGTATGTGATAAGTCACATATGGTAGAAGGAATCTGTACAGCTTTCAGCCCTTATGACAATGGAAACTACTAACTTTATTTTGCATAGCTGAAGAACATTAAAATTCAAGTGAAATTCTCTTTGACATTTGAGAGCTACAAAAGCAACAACTAAAAGCTAGACAAGCCTGAGCTGTACTAAGTCTGGCCATGACGCTTATATAAATGTAATCCACATCTACCATCGCTATCCTAAAGACACTATGCTTACTTTTGCTCTGAGAGGTAATGTTTTAGCATACAATCATAACTGCATACAGGTACCTTAAATAGTTACAAGTCACAGAAAAATACTAGGTAGATTTTTCAGTTGTTCTGTTATGCAGAGTGTAATTAATACGTATAATGGATTCCCTAGGGTACTAATTGAAGCTGCCACCATGAACATCGTCAAAGAGAAGTTAAACAACCAGTTGGGGGAAACATGACAGGGTGAAATATGCACATGTAAGTGGAAAGAGCGAGACTGTCCATCTGGCCGCCTTCCACTCCCAGAATGTTACACTTACTCAAGTCCCATAAAGGAATGATTTAACCTATATCACCCTTTCCCTTCACAACTCCCAAATCTTTCTGGTGGATTAATTTGGCATCAGTGCCACATACATGCTGCCTAATGACTGCAAGGCTCAACACCTCTGTGATATGTGGGAAAACTCAATTCAGTTGAGCCACTCCTGAGAATTTGAGTCAAAATATTAAAACAAAAGGAAATGAATGATAAATGATTATTTTGGAGTTGTCCCCCAGGATTCTCATCACCTTGCAATTCCTGGATCGCCTAGAATGTGAGCTGAAAACACAGCTTATTTCCTATTCTCTATAAAACAACCATCAGCTAACAATGATTTTAATTCAGTTTGCACTGAATTTGAACTAGCCCTATAGGCAAGAAAGGTCCCTTGTCTTATTAGAAGTTTCATGTGCTATCAGATCCCTGCTGGATCCTATTTTTAATTTTTATCAGGTTGAATGAAACATAAAGAGAGAGTGATTTAAGACTATCTTGCGTCTTGCCTAATCACTCCAAGGACTGTTCATACACATTTTGCGTTCACTTTATAAGGTGTAAATGACTATACACGATGAAAGCCAAGTGAGAAGTAGAACTGTATTCTTTTGTTATGTGTGCTAAAACACAATGATTTGTGAGTCCTGTCAGTGCATGTTCTTATAAATACAAAACCACTTCAGTCCAAAAGCAAGCATGATCAGCAAGCTAACATAAAAATAGGAACAATTTCTCTGTCTGTAACAGGAATACAGAGTTACTAGGACTTAGTTAAACTGCAGTGATACCTACTGAAGCTAAAAAATATGTGCTTTATTGGTACATAAGAGTCCACTAAGACTGGAGTATTCGTTATTAAAACAGAATCAGTGATTGTTGGTATCTTTAACTGAAAATGCCTTTTCTCAAAGAGCCAGGACATCTATATAGCAACTTTCGTAATTCAATGATATACGGTTGAGTGTTGCTGCTAGTGCCCTAAGATTTAAGAACTTCTCATAAAATGCCCTGGAAATTGCTCCCTGGTAGCTTGCTCATTCTTCATAGAGCCTTACTGTAATGACCAGAAACATACGCATGTGTCTGGTGTAGAGAGACACACACACACACGGAGTGAGAAAGAGCTCTTAATCAACAGGATGGCAAAGCCTTGATACATAGGTGCAAAATATTCCCATGTGTCTAGAAATCATTTGGCACATTCCTAGTTATATTCTCCCTGTCAGACCTTCTCAAGGATTGCAATTAAAAACCATAATCTTTTTAGCATCTACAAACTTCCCCAAGGCTAGGAGCACTATGTATTGAGTATGACTGTGATATTATTTGGCAGCTATTCATAGACAACACATTAATTTATGGAAACTGGATGAAACTTGGGGAGTTCAATCATTAGGGACACATGAGAAATCAAAAGCTTTCCTCAATGATACTGATCTTTTTATAGCTATGATTAGGGGCAACTTGAATTCTATTACCTCTTTCATTGCCCTTCTTACTGTTCTAGTCTTTTTAGTGATGGTATACAACAACTTTGTTAAACTTGCATTTTCAAACGGATATAAAAATAACTTACTTTACAGGAATGTTTCTCAATTTTGTCTTTTCAGCAGCCTGTAAACAGAAGAGGGGTGGGGGAAACAAACAATTAAGCAACACACGAAAGCACAACCAAGCCTCAAGCAAAGATCAACCCGTGGATGCTCTCCAGAAACGCACACCCAGGCAGCCTGCCACCACCAGGACAGAGGGCTGCAGGAGCTGGACCCTGTCAGAGAGATAGTGCTACAGGTTTTAAATACTTCTGACCCAGTTTGTGATATCAGTGTGGTTTGTTTATTTTTAATGGCCACGAGTGTTTAGGAACTGCTCGTTCAGGGCGATTACTTCATTTCCCGCTCTGAGGTCTGGCCCCTTTGTCACAAGCTATCTGTCCATATCTGGAAAAAGAACAACAACAGGAAAAAATAAAGGGAAGAAGGGACTCTGCTTCCAAAACTGTTTTTATTCACCAACAACAGAAAAGGGCAAGGGATGACCAAATGTTCAGATCAATTTCCTCTTGTGAAACCTTTGAGAAAGCACACTCCAAATCATCTAAATGAGTAAATCTTTGGGTCTCTCGGCCTGCACCACCTCAGACATGGAGCCTGGTTCCAGTTTAGTGCTGAACCCATTGATCTGTGTACAGTCCATTTATCATTCATGAAAAGAGCCAATGATCTTCACAGTATATTAGAAGAAACAACTCAGATCATCTGTCAACGGCCCTCTTATTTCTGTTTCCCTCTCCACAGGGATTTCATCTCCTTCGATTCTTCTTGAATTAAAATGTTGCTAAGCAACACAGCGGGGGGCACCGATGGCAGAACCGCGTCAGTCTATCACACTGGTTAAGCTGCTCGAGATTTTAGTGAAGATTTTCTTTTTTTAATGCTTCTGTGGCATAATTATGTAATCTGAACCAACCCTGCATCCCTCCTCTGATTTTTTTCAGAATAGGTAACAGTGTTTTAACGCAAGAGGGCTTGAAATATCACCTTCAGGTAAACTAGTGCTGTTGTATCATTTCAGAATATTCCTCCTAGTGTTTGCAGAACTAGACTGTAATAGATTTAAATGTGGAAAGTGGTCAGATGGTTAGTCAGATTACAAGCACAGATAGCGGTGAAAGGCAGAATTAAGACAACTGATCCATAAACCTATTATAGTAAGGAAAGTTTTAGTGCTTAATTACCTTCAGAGATATTTTTATAAAGCCAACCAAAATTGAAAAGAAGTGTTTTGGTGAGGATATGCTATGCTTAGGGATGGGAATAAAATGGTTCCCACATAGGAACTGCTAATATTAGTGGTCCTGAAAAATGCTCACATAAGCCCTTGAGGAATTAAATCCTTTATAAAAACTGACTAACTTTTGAAACCTCTGAGACCTGCAGAACTGGTTTCCAAACTTTGCCAGAATGAGTTTTCCTTTGGGCTCTAAAATGGGGCTAGTTTTTCAAAATACCCGTTGTTTTGGCACTTTTGCCTCCAATCATATCAAAGACAAAATCTGTGCTTAAATCCATGGAAATACCTAATAATGTGTTTAAGATTTGGGAGAAAGAATTAGAGCTTGTGAGAGCTGAAATGGGGCAACAGCAGTCCTCTGGTCTGGCTCCCAGCATGCAAAGAAAAACGTGTTTGTTTCATTTGGATTATATTTTCTGTCTAAAGAATAAATCAATGAATGAATGGTAGGAAACAATTATATTAATTGAACAGTAGGGTTGCTAAATAAAACACTTAAACCTCAGGAAATGCTAAACTTAAGATTGCACAAGTAAGTGTACAGACCCAAAACTAATTATGTTCTCTCAAACAAGCCTATGATGAAATTGGGTCTCTGCCTCATTAGTGAAACAATGTAAATTGTGCCTCTTTCCAAAGATACTCTCCCAAATCTCCCTTTTTCAGCTGCCACGTGCAAATGCAGAGTCAGAAGCATGTTATTAAGAAATCTTTCTGATTAATAAACTACATGTAACAACACACAAATGCTTAATTTAAAATGGATTAAAACACCATCAAAAATGGCATTTCCCAAGACTCCTACTAAATGCCAAGTTTCAGTCCCATCCTGCAGGGAAGTAAAATTATTTTTAAAGCTCATAAACAGGCTTCCACAATGGCAGAAGTTTTTTTGACTGTACAGTGATATTTTGCTTGACCCTTCTATATACGAAATAGCTGGACTATAACAATTCTGAGTTCAAGCATGTGAAACTTGCATCTAAATCAGTTTTTTCCCCCTGAATTATTAAAAACCCACTACATAAACATCTGATATCAAAATACAGATAAAGAAAAGAAAACAGAAGAGTGGAGACTGTCTAGGAGCACAAGTAAATAATAATAATGCGGTTGATTTTAGTACAAAGTAAAGCAGAAGATATTCTGGAGAACATGTGTGTGATGGTGTGAGCTAAACTGTTTACATGAAAGATTAAAGAAGATGAAGATATTTCAGGGAGAACTGGCAATGTCAAAGTCATAGAATATTAAAGAGCAGAGTCTAAACTGGATGTTTGATTTTTGACTCCTTAGCTATGTTGATGGCAACTGTTTAGGAACAAAGAATTATAGATATATTTTATTTTCTTGGACCACGAACATTCTAGCACGTATCTTTCCTTAGAGTCTTACACGGAGAATTTCCACATTTTTTGCCCTTTGTTACTGGGAAAAGGCACTTTCTTTACCCCTCAGAAAAGCCACATGCTGAAGGGCCAGTGTCCTTCACACACATACTCACTTGTACAGAGTTTTAAACAAATATTGCAAATGCTCAGGTTAATCTGTATGCCAGCCTAGTTTAATGTTGGATCATCAAGCAAATGGTCATTTCCTATTACAAATGATTCAGTTTGCCTCTGAGTGGAACCATGGTAATGTTAAACACAGCACAGAATAAATGTCAGGGGTTCCATATGAGAAAGAAATGCAGGATCTGGCCTGCTTTTATTTGTCTTGCAGGTGTTGCTAACTAATTTTCAAAGCATATTTGTTGTGATATCATGAGCATGCCCCGTGGCAGAAAATAAAAAAAGGCAAAATCAAAGTGACATTGAGTAACTCTACACATTAAGCTTTGATGCAGAAACATATTATTTGAAAATATTTGGTGTGCAGCAGGTCTGTCAATTAGAGCTAATTATTTTTCTGTGATCAGGAAGAATGCAATCTTGTTTTAGGCAGGATTCTTTGAAATGTACGTCTTTTATATAACTTCATTATAGGAAAATACTTCTTCCAAATTACTTTTTTTCTGGGCTGCTTAGCTATTGACTCAAATTGTCTGTGTTGAGTAGTTCTCTCTGCTTTGATAATTAACTTTTGATCATTACTGAATTTAGAAGCTCTAGTCAGATGCATTCATAGCCATCCTCCTCAAACTATTTCAGTGTTCATCGCCTTTAATCTTTGAACAAAATGATCTCATTGAGCCTATATCAGCCTCGCTACTCAGTTAATAATTCCTGTTTCTCATCTTCATGACTGAGTTTGATTTGTTTTAGACTTGATGTGAGCTTTTGATTATTAATTTAAGATATTTCAAAGACAAACATGTTTTAAGAGTTATTTTTTTATCTTATATTCCTAGGCCTTTACAAATAAGAAAATGGTTTTAACTCCACAATGATTCCTAAACTTCATGTATTAAAAGTACTATATAGAAACAGAGCAGGTAGGAGGTCCCTAAACCATGATAAATATACCCCTGAGTAGGAGATTATGCTGCAAAAGACTGGAATGAAATTGGACTGATATAATGTAACATTCAATGGGTGTTAGGAGAATTACATCTTGAGACCTTTGCTGATTTTGAGCTTAAAAACATGCATTCAAATAATTTAAGATGATTAGAAAATGGAAACCAGAGTGAACTTGACCATCATTCTACTTTAATTTGTAATTTCCTTCAGTTTTTTTTTTTATTTTTTTATTTTTTACAATTATGGCCTTTCCATAATTGTGCCTTTGCTCTCTAAGAGCTTATTTCAACAGCTGACTCTAGTGTTGAATAAGAAGACAGAAGATGAAGAATACATGAAAAGCATTAAGATACAGAAGATCATCCATCAGAGAGTATTTGTCCAGGGATATTTTCCCATGACTTTTGTAAATGTGAATGATTCCTACCTCTTATGTTGCATTACACCTGCTTTTGGTGCTAGTTTTAGCATTAGTTCAAGAACCACTTGCACTGTGCTCTACTTGATCTGCAGTGTGGATATACCCATAAACACATTTTGTTAGCAGGTATTTAACTATTACACAAAAGATTAAACATGAGAATAAGCACAAACTGCTTCTAGATTGTGCACAACGACTGCAAAATTCAAAAAATTATGATTTTCTTCATCTCTAACAATTATGGGACTGGTGTTTGGATAGAAAGAACTAGAAGAAGTACTCCGGTCAGTACAACTTTCCTACATCACAAAGACCTGAGGAGAATGGACTGACAAGAGGCTGGCTCAAAATAAATTAACTGGCATCTGCAGAAGGCAAATTAGATTTTTGGCCAAGTGTTACAGGGGAAGTGTCCACAATGCAAAAAAAAAAAAAAATTTTTTTTCATTGCATAACTGAAAATCCAGGATTTTCAGGGAAAAGTATTTGATTTTGAGAAAGCGAGATTAGACAAAAAGTATTTTTTGAAAATGTCTCCTTACCCTCTTAATTCAGAACCACTGATCATCCACTTAAGAAGGTAATTGCTCAGCCTCAAAGAGTGTCTTTGGGTGAGACAGATGGCACTTCATGCCACTGAACATGTTGGCAGAAGAAGGAAGGTCTCCATGCTTTAACTTTTTCCATGCGCTGCTGCAAATCTAATTTACGTTAATCTCCCAGTTTCTAACCAGCTCTGTATGCTTGAGTGAATAGCTAAGCAAATCAGCACAAGTAAGTTTACAACCCACCATGCTGTTCTCCTGTCCTGTAGGTATAGAGAGACTCCTTTGAGACCAAACTCATCAATCCAATAAAAAAAAAAAAGGAACTTCCCATGTTAGTTGAGTTTTATATACAGTTTTATATCTATCTATCTATTTTTGTAGATTATAATTTGTCTTGGAAGTTATACCATGCTCTTATTTATAAATAATGCCTTACCTATGATCCTAAATAACAACGAACTAAAAACCACTACTTATCAACTGCACTGTACTGTGCTCTGATTCTATAATGATACAGTTAGTGATAACTATGACTTCCTGTGGAGGAGGAGAATGTAGTGTGCAGTAAACAAACCATCCAGAATTGTGCTGGGAATCAGAAAGCCCAGACTCGAGGGCTGAAGGATTACTATGTGATGATATATGTAGAAATGTGTGTGTCACGTTCATTTTATTCTTCCCCCCGCCCTTTACTTCATTGGTTACACTCTCCTCTACCTGTCCCCGGATGTCAACAGAGGAGATTGTGTTTCTTTCTTGCTAATGGCCTTTGACGTGCAACCTTGTATTTGAGATTCTGTGTGTTATGTTTTGGGTCAGTGTCACCTCAAGGACAAAAAGCCCAATGTTACTGTATCTAGGACCAAAACCAACATAGAACACACTCTCCTCATCATGCCATATTTTTTTAAAATGAGTTTTTTCCTTCAGAAGCCAAACATGTGGGATAGATCAGCTAAGATCCATGTTTTGAAATATCAAGTCACCAAGCATGTGGTATCTACAAATCAGAATGGTTCATTGAACTCTCACTGAGTATGAACCACAGAGAGCTTCTCATCAGTGCTTTGAGCAATGCAGTAACCTTCACGGCTTCACAGAGAGATGCTCAAGAATACTTGAAATACTGGAAATTTAATTTCAATTGGTCCAGTGCAGGCTGAGTAAAATGAAAAACAGAGTTTGAGTGACCAAATCTAAACCAGTCTGTCTGTGGATTAGTAGTCACCTCCATCCCTGATGTAAGTGAACTGCTTTTAATTGAGCAACAACACATCTATTTGGGCTTCTGTCAGGATTTTTTCACAGATCCCTATGTTTCCATCAGGCCAATGGTGGAAATCAAACTAAGGAATTGTGCAATGAAAAATGTGTCCACTTCCCATTCTTGAACAACTATTCTGTATTTTTTAAAGAAACAGAAGAGAGACACACGTTGAGTGCATACTACACTCTGGGGAGTGCCTGTTGCTTGTGTAGATATACCTGAGCTGGTTTTAAATCAGCTAGTGTGGGTACTATGAACATTGTTGCTTTTATGGCACAGGCTTCAGTTTGCTCAGTGTCTTTTAAGGAAAAAATTCTAAATTGAAATTCTGGTTTGAATCATAATTTCCTAGCAAATAATCCACTACAAATACATTACAAATGACCTAGGCTTAGAAGGTAATATTTTTGTTGCGAAAATATAAAACATCTAGCTAGGAATAAAACAGTATTTGTCATCATCTTATATCTGATGATTTTTCTAAAATGCGTGTTTGGTACAACCCTCCAGATGGCTAATAAATTTAAAAAATCCATTATTTGTTGGATTTAATCCATAGTTGCATTTCAACATGTTGATCACATTACTAAAAATTTTGAGAAGGCAAGAGAAACAAAGAAAAGGTCAAGAAACATTTATAAGAGAAACAAAGTCTTTTCTAAACTTCCCTCAAGAAATAAGCAGTAAAAGTCTATATTCGACAAATTTCCTGCAATCTCATTGTGCAGCTGCATCTCCACAACTTGTGTATTCCTCAGGTTCCCAGTTCCAATAAGAGAGCAATTCTTTGCATCTTCATCCCTGAAACTTACCTAAACAGTGCTGATATTTTGAGGTCTTTTAATGACGTGTACATCTAGTTTGCAATGTCCAATTGATACTTTTGCAGTGTTCACACAAGTTATAACCTGCTGTCAAAATGGAAAGGAGGACAGGTAGACATCTCAGAAACAGCCCCTTGTCCCCCTGCTCATTTGCAGTTTATGCCCTTAGATTTTCCTTTGTGGCAAAGGCCTTTATCTCATTCCTTTGAAGTCCAACCTATCCTTAGTCTCTTCCCTATTCCAAATCAGTGAATAGTTCCCTTGACTTGAGAAGCAAAAGGGCAGAGTCAAAGAGTACCAGCAGTGGCAGTGCTGGGAAGATGTGAACCGACGTTGCTGTTGTTCATGCTGCCCATTTATTTCCTGTGCAGGACTAAAGACTATTAGGATTTTAAACTATACCGAACATTACATCTATACTGAATGTTAAATCTATTACAAACAGGTAGCAGAGGTAAACAGAGGTAAACACACCTGAAATAACTCTTTGCTGACCTTGGGCTGGTTTAATACCTTGCTCAGATGACTTAGCCAATTACTAAATTGCACAGCTCCAAAAATTATACTTAATAGCATTGCCATGAAATCGGTAATTTTGTAAAGCAGGCACACTCTCTGTAAGAATACCCTGCCCAAATCAATTGCTTTGTCACATTGTGGTCCTGACCTGTCCCTACAAGTGGGCAGAAGGTCTGTTCTGGGAAGATTCATCCTGCTGGCACAGGATGGAGCACCTCCAACCCCAGCAAACCTCGAAGTGGCAGATGCATTCATTGTAAGAAAAATTCAGGTGTTTAGTTCTCATTACTGTTTTCCTCCTGGAATACATCCAGGACAGATCAACTTTCATTTCTTCTCCCCTTATTCTGGCTGACAGAAGCTAATTACTGTATTTATCATGCCCTTTTCATCACCTACTTTATGCTTGTTCTGGCCACCTTTGAGTCTCTCTGTTCAGACTTATGCAACGCCTCCAGTCTCAGCGCCAGCACTAGCACTATCCTCTTCTGGTGTGAAAAACTCCAGAATTGATATTTTGAAGTTCACAGATGTTTGCTTGGGCTTTTACAAAAGAGTGACACTGCAGATGGCCAGTTTAAGAAAGCCAGACTCTTTACCAAAATGCTTCACAAGGCATGCATGATAAAAATCACACTCTCCTTTTGAGGAGAAAAGGGAGATAAATGTTTCCTATGTGGTCAGATTAGTGAGTGTTAAGCACTGAGATGGCCCACAGATATCCCAGACTTCAGATTTATTTTTATAGGAGAGCACGGTCAAGTCTGGCTTTTCTCTTAACAACAGCAATGCTGGTGTCAATCAGTTATCTCACCTGCTGCTGCCTCTACTTGCTGCCAAAACAATACAGGGCTTTTGCATAAGTGACATACATAACAAAGGGCACGGGGGAAATATATCTTTCCTCCACGCTTATAATAAAGACTCCTTTACAAAACATGTGTGCATAAGCATGCACTCACACAGAGTACATGACCCATCCTGTGGACTGAAAGTTGCATCTCCTCCTTTCCTTACACCCCAAAAAGGCTGGCAGATCTCCAGCATCTGGTCCTTACAGATGTACTGAGGAACAACTGGCCTTTCCACCTCTATTTAACTAGTGATGGAGGCATCAGGTCTTTTTAAAGCTTCTCTTCAGGTGAATGATGTTTTGTGGTATGGCTGACAGAGCCTGGCTGCTTCAGGCTGGTGGCATGAAAAACTAAACCCAAGAGAAGCAGTTGTTTAAAAGAGAGCTGAGGGGCTACAAAGTGCCTTCTTACTTGTGGGGAAGTGAGGAGAGGACTTCTTTCAGCTGCATTTATCTATCTTTTCAACTAAGGCATTTAAATCCTCCTTTGTTAGGGCTGCCTACCAGTATTTTATTTTCCTGTATTATTTTCTCTACTGAGGCACAGGGTTTTTGAGACACTGAGCTGCCAGTGCATACTAGGCAACCCATGGAAAAGGCAAGTCAGTGGGAGGGACGAGGCTCCTCCAGCTCCTCTGCTGGTCCATGCAACTGCTGCCCCAGAGCCCAGGTAAGGGCATGGCTACAACCTGCAGGGGCAAACTTACTGTTGTTGATCTGTAGTACTGTGCACTCTACAGAAACCATGTGTCCTGAGGGTTGTATTAATCCCCATCCTCACTGACGGATGACTTCCACAATAACAACATGTGTGGAAACAATGACATGAGATTTTGTGAATTTGAACAAGTTAAAAGCTTTTGGTAACAGTGTATTTTAGTGGTGTGCCATATTTTTTGCTCAGAACTGCAGCAAGCTCAGCCCAGATCTCAGAGTGGTTACTGAAGTGGTTACTGAAAGCTTCTGCTGATAATAAACAAAAAAACATAGGTTCACATATGATGTGAACCTATGACCTTAGACATGTCAGCTATCAAATCTCTTATTATCAAAGATTTGTCTAATGGAAGCAGGAATATTCATTTTACACAGTTGATGGTATATGTTTTTTTCAACTAGTGTTGTGCAGAACAAAAAAATGTTAATATCAATTAAAATGGACTGAGGAAGCAAGAAGAGTCTTATCTTGATGAAAGGATTTTTCATGGTTATAGACTGACAAGGTTGGAGAATGACTGTATTATCCTAATAGCTTCTATTTTCATTAATGGCTTAATGAAATTTTTCCTACAATTATAAAACATGACTATAGATCTTAAAACACTGGAATGTGGGTTCTTTATCAAAACACACACTGCTGTGGCTACAACTGATGCTGCATCATTCTGGGATTTCAATGGAACCCAATGACAGATAAGCTGTTTACATTAAAAGACTCTATCAAAGTTATTTTGCACCTAGTTTCATCCTAATCCACCTGATTTTTCTGTAGCTTTGACAAGATGACCTCTCTCACTGTGTGTGCAGTATTGATGTCATTACAGAAGAGCTGTTCTTCAGCCTTTCTGCTGATAACAAAGTAAATGGAAATGTAGAGAAACCTTGGGGAGGTAAACAGCTTGTTCAGGATCCAGCTAAAAAACAGTAAAAATTACAACAGGAAAGGATATCTATTGTTACAACGAAAGTGCTCGCTGTTCCACTTCAAAAAGTGTTCACATGATACGATGAAGACATACTGTGTCTTAGAATTTCATAAACTTTAAAAAAATTTAACTTGAGCAAAGGCTTTGAAAGCTCAGTATGCATTATAAGAATTCAAAGCTCAGCCTATGGCTGATCACCTTTTTAGACTCAGCTACAAAGTCAAACATTTTGTATGTAATTACCTAATACTAACCTAGCAAAAAACCAATTATGTCTGTGTAAAATACAAATAACAGGGCAGGGCCATGGATCATATGCATGTCTTGTGTTTGTATGGTTATCAGAGAAGTAGCAATAAAGTTGCAATCATTAAGGGAAGGAGGAAAAAAAAATCAAATTTAAAAGAAAAACATCTTATTGATTTGTTTTGACAAAACCACTATATACATAAAATACTGAAAATTGAGCAGGTCTGTAACTAGTATCAAAGTTTCTTTGGTTCAAAAACACACAGAACACTAGCAATGTACTTTAAATTAAGTATGCATTTCAAAGGTTAACAGGACTATTCCTTAGGCAGAAGAACAAAGAGGAGCTGGTTAAAGAAAATTGGGTACGCTACAGCTACTTAAAATACTGTATCCAGGCACAACTCATTTGGATGCCTTTGAGCTCAAAGTTAATTTGAATTATACAGAGGTGCTTTAAAGAACAAAAATACTAACCTGTGTTTTATCTAAGCTCTTTTAGCTGAACTGAGCTACTAATTAAAAATCTTCACTACTCTTCCTAATTTCTGATGTATTTTTTTAACAGAGTAATAAAGCCATCTAAAAGCTCTGTCCTTCCTCACAGAACAGGGTTAACATTAGCATCTCTGAAACATCTTGTCATCTAACAGTTTTACTAAAAACATGTCTGTCATCTGCCTTGACTGTATCTCTCATAGCCAATACAAAAACATTCTGCAGTAGGACTTCTGAATGCAATACTGATGCATATGCCAACATCCCTCTCAGTGACAATACAACAAGAGTTTACAATCCAGGCAATGCTTAAATATAACAATATCTCTCAAATAATACATTAAACAGATGTGTACATGGTATTATAAATAAGTGACATAAAAATCTATTGGGTTGGTCAGTATGCATATTAAAAGCCATTCAAGTAGGTCAAATTGTGGATAACTTAAAACTTTAAAGACAGCAATTTTAATAAAAATGTCAATACAATTTTCTTTGTAAAAACATTTGAGACTGATTATACTGCTTATATTGAAAGAGAAACACAAGGTCTGTATCTTCAGATCTTTTATTGAACTGTGAGCACAGCATCAATAACTGCTTCTCAGCTGTAAATGAAAATTGATTCCAGATCTAACCCATCGTTTGCTGTGTGTCTTTAATCCCAAGTCACCCACAATGAGACATAAGAATCAGCATTTTGTCTATGGGACAAAGCATGTGTCATATGGCCAGTTCTAAAGAGTCCACACTGACAATACTGTGGGATGTGTTTACATGTGTTAGATGTACTGTGGTCTCTCCAAGTGAGGCCCAAAAAGTGATGACAGGAGTTTGTAGCTGGAGTGGAGTGACTTGTAACTTCCCTTGTGCTCTACTGAAAAAATCAATATGGTCCAAAGCTTTACAGATCCGAAGCCTGAAGGGACCTGCAACAAATGTCTCATTGGACCTCCTTCACATCACAGCAGAAAGAAATTCACTTGACAACTTCAACATCAATCCCACAACTGCCAGAAGTCTAAAAAGAGAGGGAAATGACAAGGATTCCAAGAAATTTCTATCAGTTTGGCACTAGTAGTTTGGCTTTCCACTCAACTCTCACTTGCTGAAGCCTCTTAAGCCCTCTGGGGTGAAATTAAAGTATATAGCTTCCTTTCAGAAATCTTTTTCTAGGTAATATGTTGCCAGGCCATCATCACATGTGTCTTAACCAAAAAAGACCTAACATTTATATTAAGGAGAGTTCTCCAGACCATGTATAACTCTAACGAACAATTTTCAGTTATTCAAAATCCTGTTTGAAAAGTGAATGCTAAAAGTGGGCAGCACGTTTAAACACCTTTCACTGACTTCAACCTGGTAGTTCTCATCCTATCCAGAAATCAGGCTCAATTTCTTAATTATATGACTGACCAGACCTATCATGCATGTTGGGTTTCTCCTCAGCAATGGGGAGAAAAGGAAAGAGATGTTTAACACCTGAAAGAGCATGAGGTCCATGGACCCCTAAATAAATGCAATAAAGATGAGAAATAAGTGTGCTCATTCATAGGTGTGAGAGAATAAGACAGAAGAGCTTTGTTTCTTGCAGACAAGCTTCTAACAACCTTCCACCATGACAAATGGACTACTGGTAGTCTCAGAAGACAGGCTGATAGATCAGACTCTCTCCACATATTATAGACATTCACTAAAACTTGAGATCAAGGGCCACTTATGGATCAGTGTCACTACCGCCCCTGCTGTGAAAAGACTGAAGTGTCCCTAGCAATTCTGAAAGGACAAATCCTAGGGATCTCTGCTGACCACTGTTCTCAAAGAGTTTCAGTTTCCTTGAAATAAGAGTACAGATAAAGATAACAAACTTAATTTTTACAGACTGTGTTTTTATTTATAAAAATGAGTAAATGCTAGCTCATGTTTCACATTGGCTTCAAGCCTATAGCAAAAAAAAAAATAAATCAGAAAGATTGTAAAGACAATGGTTCCATTTCCTTATAAAAATGATGCATAAACTGTTAGGATGATTTTGAGCTGAGAATTTCAATCTTTTCTCTCCCTGTCAGAATGCACACACGTGTACAGCTGAATTACAAGGGTTATTTGACTGTACAATCTTTATGTTAAAAAAAAAAAAAGTATTTTTCTAACCTTAGGCTCCACAGCTGAACATTCAACATTGTAAAATTAAAATACTGTAATTGCCATGATATGTCCCTAATGAATGAATATTTTATATACTTTTGGAAAATATATTTTGCAGTCAAAAACCATTGCAGTTACTTTTTTGATGTTTATGGGTCTGACCAGTGGGACAGATCAACCTTCCTTTCTATTTGTAATCCCCTCTCTTTAAAGAGATATGGCAGAAGCTGCTAAAGCGTGAAGGCACTGCCAGTGTAATGCGTGAGTGATGTGGCAGAGCCATGCTGCTCAGTTTTGCAAGGCCTTGGTCTGGGATCCAGTGTGTGACAAGAATCTAAAGGACAGACACATACAGTCATTCATTCAGGAAACCTAAAAAGTTGTGGGATTCTTTCCTGTAATGTGTATAACTTTGTGTATACCCTGTTTTAAATTAAAATAAAAGAGATGCAACCATACATATGTGGGCTACATAGGAAAGGTGAAGGTTTCCCTTGAAGTGCAGACATTTAAGAGATATGCTTAGTGTGCTTCTTGTCTAGACAGTTTATTTTTTATGTGATTGGAAGCTTTCATGTTTGGAATCCCTAAATATACAGACCATAATACGTTTCTTAAGAAGATATTTGGGAGAGCTTAGGACATTTGAATCAATTTTAATCACTCAGGGTGAGATGAAGCTCACATTGCCAAAAGGAAAAAACATTTGCTATGTACTATAAAATTTTTAGAAACTACATGAACAGTCCTTGTTGTGCTCTCTTGTCTGTCTGCAGCTTATGTTGTGAATGGCATTACTGGAAACTTATATGGAGTTCTGATGCTGTCTGAGGCTTCTGCAGTTCCTGCACATCACCACCACAAAAGGACTCAGGCTGTAGCCCCTGAACTGGGAGAAATGTGACACTGTTTACACACGTGATGCTGCCTTTGGGTAAGAGGTACACATGTACCACAAGACAGCAGTGATTTTTGAGAGCTATCAATACTCTGCTGTGCAGCACAGATACAACCACGTCTTTTCTACTTGGGATTAACATCAGAGATGACACCTATTCAAGTCAGTGAGGGCTTTTAATTTGATGTCAGCAAATGCTGGTCCAGGCATTTGCTTCTTCATTCAGCAGCGACACATGATTTCATCTGAGCAGCGTAAATTGTGTAAATTTGGAACAATTCTACTTAAGTCACTAGAAAACTACTACTGTAGAAAAACAAAAGTAACTCCTACCTGGCAATTTATTTCCATTTCTATATTTTGGGCATTTCAGTATCACAATGTCATTTCACAAGACTATTTGGGCAAGTTTCCAATAGATCAGGAAATCTGCTGGTTTCATAAGCCACCACACTTGTACAACAGCACAACGCACAAGTACAGGCTTTTGATCGATCCTCTGGCTTCAAATGAGAGTGCAAGTCTAACTTGGTGCTAAAAAATACTGACTTGTATGACTAAGGGGTCAACTGACACCAGGAAGGTAAATTTCTCCTGGCATGACCTTAAACGATGGATTAGGTAGGTAGAAGGAGAACTTCTGGGTGGTTTAAAAATAAATAAGAAAGAAAGGTTGACTAATAATTAACATTTCTCAGGCTGAACAGATGATCTTATGCTGAATTACAGCATTACCTTCCTGTCTATTGCAGATGTTTAATCATTTGAGCCTACTGCATATATAAAGTAACATGAAGGATTAATTTAACCCAAAGTTTCTCTCTTTTTTTTTTTTTTCTGATAAGAATATTGAGAACATGAATTTCACCAACTTTATTTCCGAGCACTATTCATAAATATTCACAAAACGGGAAGGATAGAGAATGACAAGAGCCAGCTTTATGAAATGATTCTTCATTAATGTCCCAAGTAGGTTGAGAGACTTCCAGTATTGATTTACAACTACACACTGAGGACTTTCCCTCTCAGAAATGGTAATCACTGGATTACCAACTATGGACTCCAAGCCCTTTACTCACTGACTGGAACAAAACTTACAGACCCAGTCTTCTTCAGTGCAATTGTACAAATGAATTGCAAAGTGCAAACCAACTCTGCAGTTGTGTTTCTTCCCACAGAGGTTGTACACGCAAGCAAGACTTAGGTTAATGGGTTCTGCAGCACCCCAAAATGCTTTTGATGCAAATATAGCAAACCAACATGCAATCACACTCAACTGATGAAATAACTGCATCAGATTATATGTCTATGCACTTATATCAGATGCATTTACCTGTTCATTTTCATCTTCATCACTGCTGAGTTTCAGATCATCCTCAAGCATTCTGAAAAAAACAGAGAGATAATACAGAATTACATTTAATGAATTAACTTTATATACAATGGGCTGAATCTACCCTTCAGCAAAGTCAGAGGAAAAACTCCCTTTCAATTCAACAACGGCAAAATCAGGTCTGTGATAAGTAAACTGATGAATACTCGACGCATGTATGTATGAGTCCTTCTGTGTGGTATTAGGTAAGAACATACGACTTTCAGACTCATCCATCATCAATTTTGGCAGTCAGTTCCTCTTTCATGTTCTCTTTTATTTGCACATTGTCTCACTGTGATAGGCCATATACAGCTACATGTATTTTTAAATCAGAAGGTGGAAGGGAAATTCAGAACTCAGACTCTTAAAAACTGAGGAAAAGTCTTCCATGTTTCATTTCTGATCCAGGGCATCACTGATCTTTGAGGCCAGTACCAATCTCCACCTTATCAAACTGGGAATGCAGAGCAGACAATAGCAAGAAGAGGAGGAGCTTGTTTAAGGTTTGATGGGTCCTCACAGTTGTTAGTATCTGAAGGCAGATCAAACATTTTCCTACGTAGAAATCTGCTAATTCATATCCTCTTTTTTTTTTTTTTTTTACATACAGGGAAATCTCACATAACAGCTCCCTGCCCTTGGTTAAAGGAGAAGAAAACTCCTAAAAGATGTGGCTGTCCCAATGCCTCGTTCCTTTCCTTTGGCAGAAGAAAGAGTTGAATAATGTATACTGCTATATTAACACTCATATTACCACTTTTTTTTTTAATCCAAGACTTGGGTATGGCAAAATGCATGGGGTAAGAAACCATATTATTTACTGTTACATCTTTGCAGGAAAGATCTCTTCTTTTGAGGTCTGTCTACCTAGAATGATGTGACTTGCAGCCATGAAATACATTCCCATGCAGCTTCCCATATATTCACGCTTTTATCTGGTGGTCCTCCTCAGAGCTGATATTCCTTTGGGCACACTTCTACCTCACACCCATCTTTTCACCTTGTCAAATTCTTTTATCACAGGATGACATATGAATGAATCGGCACATCTCACCCAGATCTGCTGTGACAGCCACTAAAATTGCTGAGCTTCCTTTCTCCCAGTCTGAGCTCCTTTACCCACAGCAGGAAGCTTGCAAATTGCAATTACTATTTTCTTTCTGTCTTGATGGAGACTGAAGTCTATGATTTTTTTTTTTGTTGTTAGCCTTTAAATAACTGCAGCAATCAATGGATATTCTGTAGGAAGTTGGTTTTTTTGTCGTTTGAAGACTACCACTAAATCATGGAAGCCCCCTGGTACAAGGAATTTTAAAGACAGGACAATAATCCCAATGTGGAAATATCAGAAGGTTCAAAGACCTGCTGGCGTTCTTAAAAAGAGAAAGTGCAAGGAGATCTTTAAATGAGTTTGTAAGTCATCTGTCTTTTGGTGACCTCTTGTTGGGCAGCTCAGTGGTTACAAGTATCTGGACACAAAACTATTAGTCATTAATGTCTTGATAAATGGCAGATGCCTCCCTGTAATATGTGAACCCATAAAAGTAAGACTGTAGCATGGACAAAGAAACTTCTAAAAGTAAGAATTTGTGGTGAGTTGAACTTGGCTGGATGCCAGGTGCTCACCAAGCTGCTCTATCACCCCCCCTCCTCAAATGGACAGGGGAGAGAAAAGACGATGAAAGGCTTGTGGAGATAAGGACAGGGAGATTGCTTGGCAATTCCTGTCACAGGCAAAACACACTCTTCCCTTGCTCAAGCATGGGGTCCCTCCCATGGAAGACAGTCCTTCATAAACTTCTCCAACGTCGATCCTTCCCAGGGGCTGCAGTTCTTCATGCACTGCTCCATATGGGTCCTTTCCATGGGGTGCAGTCCTTCAGGAACAGACTGCTCCAGTGTGGGTCCCCCACAGGGTTCCAAGTCCTGCCAGCCAACCTGCTCCAGTGTGGGCTCCTCTCTCCATGGGGTCACAAGTCCCGCCAGGAGCCTGCTCCAGGATGGGCTCTCTGTGGTGTCACAGATTCCTTCAGGCATCCATCTGCTCTGGTGTGGGGTCCTCCAGTTTGACATCTGCTCCACTGTTAACCTCCATGGGCTGCAGGGGAACAGCCTGCCCCACCATGGTCTGCACCATGGGCTATGGTGAAATCTCTGCTCTGGTGCCTGGAGCACCTCTTCCCTCTCCTTCTTCACTGACCTTGGTGTTTGAAGAGTTGTGTCTCATATATTCTTACTCTTCTCTTCTGGCTGTTATTGTGCAGCAGGTTTTTTTCCCCTTCTTAAATATGTTATGGCAGAGGCGCTACCACTGTCACTGATGGGCTCAGCCTTGGCCAGTGGTGGTTCTGTCTTGGAGTCGGCTGGCGTTGGCTCTGTTGGACATGGGGGAAGCTTCTGGCCGCTTCGCACAGAAACCACAACTGCAGTCTGCCCTGCTACAAAAACCTTGCCATGTAAACCCAATACAGAATTTTTCAGGAAATATTAATCTTCAAAGGCCTGGACTTCGGTGATGAACAGGAACTTTTAATGTTGTTTATCTAGCAGACACATTTGTTTCTCCAGTGTCATTGCTTGCTGTGCCATTCTCAACATGTTGTTGTACCTCGATCTATCCACAGCCCCAGACTGTTATGTGCAAGTCTCATTACCCATCGGAAGGACAATACCCCCAGGAAACCGAGACCATCTTCATACAGGACTATATAATTCTGACTCTTAACTCTAATTCAATCCTCACTCCTACTTTTAAACCTACCTCTCACTTTAATGTGTAAATTATCCACTGCTTTAAAGCAGCACTGCTAGATAATGTACTCTATTATTATTTTTTAATGCAGATCTAAGAGGACATAATGCAAAGGATCTTTTCATGAACGAAGCCCAAAGGGTGGTGGTTTTTTTTTTTTCTTTCCAGCTATCAGTTTTGTTTTTTTGACATATCCTGGTAGAAATAAACCAAAAAGGACAAAGGAAATTCCATACTGGATAAATGGAAAGAACAAAGAAGAAAACATAAAAAAGATAAATTAATACACTTACTAAACTAATCAAACAGCCATCTGAAATAGCTGATTAATAACTGTCCCCATACAGCCTATACTGACGACACTTTCTAACAAGTAAAGTAAACGCAAGACATGTTTATTGAATATTGAAAAATATAAAATGGATATAAAACATGATTAGTAGGAAGGACAACTGTTAGAGTTGGTTTCAGATAAACTAAATTTGCAGGATTTACGAGTCCCCTTCAAGAGTCTAATGGATGTTTAGACAACTAGAGAGAGGAAAAAAAATGGATTTTGGTATTTCTTTAGCAGTTCCAAGCTTATCACTTGCAGTATATAATTCTTCTCAGGCTGTTCGGCTAAATGAAGAATATGTCATCCCATTCAGTTACAAGACTCAAAGGTTAAACAACTAAACCACACAGCTTCTAAAATGCATCACACACTCCTGGCAGATGGAATAATTAAAGAGAAACTGAGTATGGTATCAACAATAAATATATGGTAGCCAGAGAAGTGAGGGAATAAATTAAAAATACATGGTATGTGCAAATGAAAGTAGAACGTTGAAGAGTTCAAATAACCTGCTCCCAGAGGATATTGGTTAGAAGAGGTAATATTTTACAGAAAGCAGAGGACTAGATGGTCTTCCACAATTTTAAAATGTGCTTAATATTCTGAAGGCATGGGTCACGGTAGCTTGTACTGTTTAATGTTTCTATTAACTCTCATTTATAAGCAAGTAGCATCTGATCACACTCAAAGCCCAATAAGGGCTTTTTAAGATTGCCAGCAACCTTAATCCAAGGTGACTATCATATCTAGAGAGGTAACCCATTTCAGCTTCAAAGCCCTGAGAAAGAAGAGCTCTGTATCTACAGCTCAAACACTGTCTGGATGGTTTGAACATGAAATTAGGCCCTCCTGAGTGAGAGATCCCTGTAAATACGCATGTGATCTATTCTGCTCTTATGTAATTGTTAACCTCAGAAGCACCCAGACTGGAGATTACAGAGTACATTTGTTACAAAGATCAGGCCAGCTATTAATAAAGGCCAATTTGGTGGATATGTTAAAGTCACAATGAATACTGCCAGTGAGGGCAAATCAAAGAGAAAACTGTCTGTATCAGAGAGCTGTCTCCAGAGGTGTTACGAATTCATTTTATTTTCTATTCTTCTCTGACCCAGCTGACATTATTATTGAATATACATGTACTTGTTTGTCTTTTCATC
>NW_010325424.1:10715-43055 GCF_000700745.2 Antrostomus carolinensis | reverse complement strand
GAAAGAATGGGATTAAGTAGGATTTTTTATTTCATTATTAGAGCAATACCATTTACTCTAACAGTTGAAGTTGTGTCAGCACACTTATGATCTACAATTTTCAGAGGTTTATAACGTGGAATGTGAAATTATTGCAAAGCAAGAACGTCAGGACAAAGCAACACATTTATCTGTGGTGTAAGTAGGGGCAATCTCATTGACTGACTACAATACCCACTTTCTCTAGGGATGAATCGGCTCCCAAAGCAGATTGTTCCTACATTATATATTTAACTAGACAAATGGCTGAATGAGAGCTTTATTAGGATGAATTCTGTAGAAGTCTCACTAAAAATAGTAACAACAAAATATTATTTTTAGGAGCCTTCAACTTGTACCAGGCCTCAGAAGATGACGAGTTGGCCTAAATTCCAAATGAGCTATTTTTATAACAGTTTATTATGATTTTGGCTTAGCAAACTAAATTTTTATTGTCTTTGACTCATCAAAAAGGTTCCAAAAAGATCATTAAAAAAATGCCATGATAATAAACCAGTTTAAACACAATCAGAAACCCCTCTGTATCTGTTCTCTTAGCAGACAATGTCAAAAGATTATGCAAGTTCCATCATGGCTTCTGTTTCTCAGTGGGACAGACTCTGTTTCATACCTTTCTCCTGTCTGTGTTGAGCTAGAACGAGTCACAGAGTCCCTCTAGTCGCTCCCAGCAGTTGTTACAGCATGAGTTACTCAGTTAAATTATAAAGTCAAAGCACACTTTTTTATCTGCTTCAAAGAAGTCATGAATAGTGAGAGGCCAAAGCTGCAGAGCAAGATGACCTAGGACTTGATGAGACTTTTGGGTCACTGAAATAGGTTTTCCCACCCATTAGTGCTAGGAAGGGCAAAGGCAGCAGAACCTCAACTCAGCTCTGGGGCCTGGGCTGAAACTTACTGATGTGTCACCAAGCTCAGCTGCTTGCATACTGAAATTGGACTTGTAGCCCATCCTGACTATTGAGTTCAGCAGCATTTTGTGCACACCAGACCTGCTGGTTTGGCATTCTGTGAATAAGCAAGTGAGGATTTGATCAGGACATGTGAGAGAATCTCCTCCCTGAAAAAGCACTATTACAATATAACTCAACTTCAGGTATTTTTATAGAAGACTGAACTTCTTAAAGGAGTATTTTCGCAGCTCAACATCCTTTTTTTGTTTCATGTGTAACTTATTTAAATGCTTTTTACAAATGAATAAGGACTGGATTGCCAGCAAACTTCTGAGAATGTGATGCATTTCTTCCTGCTCTGGTTGTGTAGGGCTGTGAAGGGAGTACACTGTGTTTATAATAAGATGTTATAGGTTTGGTGAGACAGCTCCATGAAGGAGGAGGCACTTAAAAGGCAGCCTAAATAGGATCCAGGTTCTGCACTTCTAATTTGCTCTGGGATCAGTTCACCACTGCACTGGAGCTCCACTCAGATGTAAAAAAAAAAGCCTTGTGGGAATGAAAAGGATGGAGAAAAGGGAAGAGGGGGTTGCAAGTAGACAGAGAAGGGAATACTGGGCAATTCCCTAATCCTGAGCTGCCTAGAAAATTAACTCGCTCATGTCAAACCACATTTGTACAAAATGCATATCCCATCTGGGTCATATCACAACAAACACAAGTGTTGCTTCTGCAGGAAGGAGGACAGGCAATGGCATTAACCAGATATACAGACATGCCATTCTTTTCTTGCCAGGTTTGTCTCTGGTAAAATGGGAATACATTTGCGAGATTCCTGCTTTTCAAAATATTTAGCCCATTTGGTATATCTCAAGCATTGTCCTCGTCACCTCAATGGGCAAGCCATGCTTCTGTCCCATTAGCAGGGTTGGATGCATTGCTTAAATTTGGCTGAAAAGAAAAGGTAAGGATAAAACTGTGCCTAGTGCAACAAAAGACACAGCAAAATGCTGAAAAGGAGAAGCAGTGGCTGGTGCAGAAGATGTGGGTGCTCTCCAAGGAACAAGTTCCTCCTGCTTCAATCTTCCACTGATACAAAAGCACAATTTTAAACGGAGGTTTGATTTAGATTGGAGTAGCATGTGCTACAATTAGTTATTCTGTTTGATATTAAAAAGAGAGCTTAGACTGTTGTAGCAAATTTCACATTTGATACTTCATAATACTAAAATCTGGAACAGGTAGGAATCAAATAAATGTCTCTGAGGTGAAAAAAGTAGTACCTTACCATCGTGAGCTATGAAGCCCTTGTTACACTCTTATTTGCAGCAATACCTATGTGGAGGGAGCACTGTCTGTGCAAATAGTAACTAGCACCAAGGTGCAACCTTTTCTACCCCTGAACTTTCAGGGAAATAAGGACATCAGTTCAACACAATCTATGCTGATTTACCCTATGGACTTTATACTGAACTTGTTTTTCATTTTCCTAGTGCATTTCTCTGCAGTATATAAGACTTCACTGTGAGTGGTTACTCAAAAGGTATCATGCAAATGACAAACTGTATAATGGAATTCAGATGTATTTCGAGAATGTGTTGCACACACTGGAGCACAATTTTATCATTTATCAAGGGGGAAGAAGGGGGCCTATGTGTGTGAAAACATCTAACAATAGATTTCCCCAGAGAAGTTCATAATACAGTGGAGAAAAAAACAGGGGAAATGAAAATAAATGGTAGAGTAATTCCAAAGGAAAAAAGAAGATCTTTTGTTTTAAAACATCCTATCAATAAATCTTGAAACCTGATATTCATTCTTCTGCAGAAATGTGCAAGTCATCTTTAAAATATTTCCTCTGAGATACTGCAAGAGTTACGGTAAAAGAAAATCTCAGAAGATTAAGTGGAATTTACAAGCATCATTTACCTTAATAGTCAGGGCCAATTGTCCAGCAATTTTATACATATTTAAATATAGGGTTTTTTAAATTTTTCCTTCTCTTCATCCACCATTTTCTTTCATTACATTCTTGTCAATGATGAGTTCAGTCTAGCAAACTCTTACTCACAGGAGTAACTTCTACTCATTTCAGTACTTTCAGTGGCCTGAATAGGACTAATTTGCTTATGGTATAGCTCAAGTCCTCAGCCTCTGGCCTGAAATTGCCACCCCTTAGAAAGAACTGAAGTCAGGTTTCATGTCTTCATCACAAAAAAGCTTATGAGCAACAGAAGTATCTGGTCTCTTCCCTCCCTGAGGAGAAGGCAAACATCAGTCTCATAACATGGTCAGCCTCCCCCTGGCCCAGCTGATGGAGAAAGATGGCTTGCTAAGAAACACTCCATTCTGTGTTGTCACACTCAGCCTGCCTTAGTGTTCCTGGCACTATATCAGTAATTAGTGTAATTACAGCTGGTGAGAGAGAAGTAACCCCTGTGGTTATCTATTAGGTACCTCACAATCAGAGTGCACTTCATTACTCATCTCTCCGTATCATCTCTTAATTTCAAAAGGATTAAGCAAAATTAATTCTTTCAGTAGAAGAATTTCTTTATCTAGCCATCGATTAATCTCTATATAGAAAGCTCTTCAAGGCAACTAAAATATTAAGTTGCTACTAAGTGCATTATAACTACTGCTCTGTTGACAGACATTTTGTTTTTCATTAAAGCTGAGACAAGAACTTTGGGAGGAGGGAGAAATCTACTGCCAAATTTTATCTGTATATTATAAACCTAGATGGAAATTTGTATGTTTAGCATGAATAATGCTGTAGCATATTCAATAATTTCACATCCGTATTGAGGTCCAATCTTATGCCCAAATAACACTTCTAATAGAATAAGGGCAGAATTAGGTCCAATATTTTAACAGTTTAAAAAGTCGAAAAAGCAGCATCTTTTTCTTTCAAGCTGGTGAGTTGATATTTTTGTCTTAAGAACACTAATACCGCTGTTCATGCCTTCTGTCTAGAAAAGTGCAATCTCTACCACATTGTGTCTCCCTCATTGTCCAGCAACTCCTCAGTACAACATACCTCTCTGTTTGGCAAGGCCTGAGAATGATCTATCACTGAAGCAAAAAGGGGGAAAAAAAGAGAGACACAAAAGAGAAAAGAACAAAGAAATGTATGGGTCCAGGAAGAGTATAAGGAGGGACTAATAATAGTTTCTAAAAACATCAGTGTAAAACTTGTATTCTTCAAGTTTTTGAAGAATAAAAATGAGGACCTAACCTTTTTTAGTGTGCCAAATTCTGCCAGTGTGCACAGAGCTTTTACTATTTTCCCTTTGATCAACTGCAATGGCTGATATAATTTTGGGTTCTGCTATTTATCAAGAGCAATATATAGACCAAGAGTCATTTCTGTGATACATGCTCATTTCCAATACATTCCACATGAAAAACACCTGCTTACTACAACCATATTTGATTAAAACTGTCTCCTAGCCAGAGCACCAGTATTTTCTCTGGTAAACAAGCCTTCAGTTGGCATATTTACACACAAAGGCTTTGGGAACTTAGCACACAGTTAAACCATGATTGATAATTCTATAGCAACTTGCAAAGGTGACTTTAAAAAAATCATACCAGAAAATATATTAAAAAGAGTTGTTCAACAGGGAACAAATAACATAGGACTGGCTCATCTATCCAATGTTCTACAGTGCACATGGAAGGACATTAATTTTATTCATTGATTATATTATTTTATCTTTTATTTTATTCTTTTTTTTAATCTGGTAGCAAAGTGAGTCCTTCAAGGCACTGTTTGATGAGCTGTCATTACCAACATGACATCCACAAATCTTTCTCTGTGCACTGTTTTCCCCTTACATAGACTAATCTTGTATCTGAAGAGCAGAGTTCTTTCGTTTCTGCAGATTGGAAATGAACTGTATCTGGTAAATCTTAAGCTTCAGTAACCTGGTCTGGAATGGAAGCAGCTTTATTGTTCATTAAAACCTTTACACTGATGCATTTTTGTGGCTCTTTCTGCCATTTGAACTATTTGCGTCTAATTCTGAACTGCTGTCTGCAAAGTTCAGTATCATGGAGAGCGACTGCACTTTAGTGTTAGTGATAAGAATGACACCGAGTCCTCAAGGCACTTTACAGAGCCAGTATAGACAGAGATAAACTTTTTCCCCTCTGGCACAGGTACTAGGACTGCACTGAGCTGGGCAGTGTGGTGATGAGGAAGAGAAACTTGCCCAGCACCTGCTACGGAGTAAGGCTGCACAGCAGCTCACTAGTAGTGCCAGTCTGTTCCAGTCTCTGAGCTGAAGTGGCACCCACAGCCCTTCCACACCATCTGTGTGTAATGTTGAGGCTAGTACTCATCTGTTCTCTCCCAACCACTGCCCATTTGCAGTACCTAACAAAGGCAATGGGTGTCCTACACCTCAAATACACAGAATAACGCACACAGTGAGACCTCTGCCTCCTCCTTCTCACTGCCCTGGCACAGTCCTGTGGCAGGACCTCAGGAGGATGGGGGTGGTTTTGCAGTCTTCCTTCATCAGATGAGTCAACTTTATCCACCCTTCACAAATAAGGGTGGATCTGAAAAGCCAAAAGAGTCTCAGAGAAAGCTCTGAGTGAGAAAATCAAAGCAGCTGCCCAGACCTTGGATGCTGAGAGCAGGGTGTCGAGTAAATAAAGAGTTCAACAGAGGACAATTTATCCCCAGTTCACAAATAAGTTCCCTATTTTAAACTCCTTTAGCCATAACAAGGCCCAACAACCTCTTGACTACAATTAACATAACAATTATTTCCCTCCATAGTCTCCATTCCTTAACAAAGTCTTTGAACAGTGTTCATAGCCAATATATGTTTATGCCCTGAAACCAAACACAGGTTTGCAAAAGGGCACTGCTCAGTTAATGCATCTCCAACGCAGACACACCACCTCCTATGGCTTCAGAGCACTCTAATATGACAAGGGGGGTTTTCACTCAAGTTTTCATAGCTAAAATGTATGAAGAAGGGAAAAACTATTTTGTCTAGTAAAAACGATTATGAAATATACTGCTGGACTTTGTCTGGCACACAAGGCAGTCCAGGGCTGATCAATCAGCAAAAATCCCCGTAGAAAGCATAGATAAGGCGATCTTGGGGGAGGCGAGCTTAATTTTCAGTGCACTAAATTTCTGATCAGTTTTTAAAGCCACTTCTGTAGCTGCAGAATCCTACATTAAGAATCCACACCTATCCCACAGATCTGATACATATTTTGCAAACAGAAATGAATCTTCAGTAAGACAGTTCACGTCTATCCTTAAATAAACATTCTGTGGACCAATCTAAAAATGTAAAAACAGATTAATCCAAGCAGTACTAAAACTAATATAAATAGAGGGGATAAAACCAAGCAAGACTAAAACTAATATAAATAGAAGGGTTAATTAAAAAAATACTTAAATGATTTCTGAATCTGGGTGATTTATAAGGCACTGAATATGCATGATAGAAATCAAGTACCAAGCACAATCCTGAAAACACTGACTCATGAAAGTAATCCTTGCTCCTGCAAGCACTATTTTTCAGGCTCAGATCCAAACACAATGCCTGACACTGTGTGCTCTGATAATCACTCTAAGATAAACAGATATGAATAACTGCAAGTACTTTCAAGCATTTCCTTTCACTTATAATATAAAAAGAAAAATTAGAGGATAAAATGAAAATGTATATTTCCACTTCCAGTTTTCATACATCATTAATTCTGTAAAAATATATCCGTCTTCATGCTGATACTTCTCTTTGCTTGGCAAGCTTGAAGAATACAATATGCTTGATAACCTGATTGAAAATTTGATCCTATTGTTTAACAAAATGAGGATTGTTTCATAAGGGGCTCCACCATGTCTGTGCACATTTTCCCTTAAGTAACACTGTAAGACTTGTATTTCCCCAGACAGCTGAACATTTATGTTGATGTACTTGGCTACAGATCCAATCTTGCACTGGCTGCAATACAGGAGAATTTTCCTCAGCATTTTGAATTATGGCACTGAAATAATTTAACAGTGCCTTCTGTGCATGTTAAACAAGTTTTCTGATACAGTTAATTCTTACTGAAATTTTGTTTACCCTATAAATTATGCCACATGGTTAAACCACACTTTGGCCTGAAATCTGCAGAGGTTCTTTTTTTCAGTATCACTGCAAATGGTGTAACTCTGGAAAAGCTAGTCCTTCCCCACATTCACACTCACCCCATGTACAAATACTCTTCTTTATATTCCCTTGGAAGCCCAGGTTACTTTTGAGTTATCTGCTAATTGTGCTTGCAGACCCCTCTCCAATGTTAGAAGAATGAAACCAGCAGGAACCAAGAAAGGAATATTCAGTTACTGGTTTATAATGGTAGATACCCACAGACACTGTTTATGCCTAATTACAGAAAGCAAACCCTGCAAGTTACTATCATGGTTCTAATCCTAGTGAGAACATGACATACATTGACATTTCCAAGATCAGGAGAAAGATGACCTCCTTTAGCAGCTCCCTGCTTCAACATCTCTCTCCCAAAGTCATCTTGAAAACACTCTGGTCTTCCTTTACTGCAAAGCCTTTGTGGAACATCGTGGTCGATTCTCCAAGAGGTAGGTTAATATTATTTTCATACTCCCCAATTAATTTAGTTATGAGATGAAATGCACATTGCTGTAGAAAACACTTTGAAAATAATAACATAGTCCTCAGTGCTAAAAACATTCCAGAAAAGAAAATTCCAGAATACCAATTTTTTTGCCTCTCTTTTTGCACATTTATATCAGGCCTGGCACCTGGTTTCTTTGTCCATGACTAAAGTACCTCAGTGGTATTATAAGACAAAATAAACAAGAATATTAGCACATAAAATCTTTTCTTCGATGGGCAAAACCTAGGGGTGATGTAGACTGAACTTAATTTAATTGATAAAGCCCACTGACATCATGACTTTACAAAAACAAATAATAGTAAAATAATATGTCAAAATTGTCAGACTGTATCAGGCCTGTGGTACATCTAGTTCTGCATCTTGCCACGAGAGTCTGTTCAATGGTACAATTTTTAGTGCTTAATTATTTTTCCTATCACAACTTGAATGAGACATTGGTTCATTGCGCTCATGGATCACATATGTCTCCCAAATTCTTTATTCCAATCTTTTTTCAGAATCCCTTTGAACCCTAGCTCCACTTTTGGCAGCAACCTGAGTCCTAATTGTATGCTGTGTAAGAACCTATTTGTTTTTCTTGGCTTTCTGAATTTCATGGAATGCCTCCTAGCATTTAAATTGTGAGAAAAGGAATGGGAATTTCATAGTATCTAAGTGGGTCTCGGTGCTTGCCTCCCACTACATTTCACCGGGGTTTCAAAACTTGATTTTCTATCGGGATAGTTGCAAGGACATAAAGTACTTTTTTTCCTATACTATTACTTTTGTACTTTCTCATCTTTATACACGTGCTGTAACAAGTCTAAGCCTTAGTGACAACTATCTTCTGAAAAACAAGCCTGTACATTTAGCTTATATCTAGCATGCAAGCTGGAAAGCCCTCCCCTCTTTTGCTGAGTTTTGATGTTATTTCAATAGAAACAGGATGAGTCTCATGAAGAGGAAATTGCATGATACACCTTGCACTTGGTGCGCGAGCTGTTAATCTACACACTAATCCAGTTGATACATATGGTTAGGTAGTTGGGTAACTATCAGGGCATAACATTACCTTTCATCTCCTAAGGTAATGCGAAAGTTATATCTCAAATCCAATTTAAATTGGTGCTCCCTTGAGCTCAAAGATAATTTCTCTCTAATCCTCTTCTGGTTGTCTATAGTGCAACCTTCAAAATCTCAGATATGACACTGTAAAAAAATGATCAAGTCATAATTTTTTTAGCACAAAACCTAGCTATTTTTCCTGGTGGCACTATGTTCCAGTTGTTATAAGATTCAAGAATTCTTCAATTGCCTTGAACTCTGCATTTATTTTACTTTTCCAGATTTTTGCCAATGAAAATACCTCAGTACTGCTTGAAGAGAAAATAATCTTGTCAGTTTTATTGTGCCATATCTGAGATGATGAAGGTCATGCTAACTACAAGTCTGTTCCAATTGCTACGGGGTTGGATGAGGTGGGCTTTTTATTTTATTTTTGGTTTTCCCCTTGCTCCTACCACAAAGTAATAGGGATTTTCCCCTTTCATTCATCTTGCCTTTTGTTGTTTTTAATCGACCACCCATCAGTGCCGAATTGCCTTGTAACTGTCTGCTGAGCTTTCATTTGACAGAGATAGCTGCTATTGTTAACACAGCCTTCACTTCAGCCCATTTAACTTTCCTCAGTTTGACAGCTTCACAATAGCCACCTTCCATCTAAAGAAAACTGTGATTTAGTAGAAAGGGAATGTGGGACAACAGCCTGATCTGTCACTCAGTCTCCAGCGAGTTCTCTTGGCATAAAGTTCCCCCACAAAGCCAGAGGATAAAATACTACACAAAAATAAGACGGTCATGAGACATGTTCAGTTATATATTCTGGTAAAATCTAAACAGCAATCACACTTAAAAATACAGCCCTTTCCTGTCAGTAATAGCTCGTGCTGGGCAACAAAATAAATATTTTGATTGATTTTAAATTTCCATTTTCTACTTATATTCCAGAGCAATGCTTGACTGTTTTTTTTCTCTTTTATTCACCTAGTAATTGTTCTCATATTGATCTACAACAACTCCTGATGGAAACAATATGTCACAAGTAAATTAAAGCTTTCGTTGGATCAGTCATTGGTCCTACTCCATATAAGTCTACATTAAAAGATGTTGGTGAATTAAGAGCTTGAATGTCCTCCCTTACCAACAATTAAAAAAGTAAAATTACAGTTGCCTAAGCACAGCCTCAGAATACTTCCCAGCTCAGCTCCACACTCAGCTTTCCAGTCACATGCAGTTTGGAAATACATTTGTAGCTGATTTTTTACTGTTGTGCATTTATGCCTAATGCTCTTTTGCAGTTATGCTTAAATTTGGTTTTACCATTTGGCACAAATGACAAGCTGTAGACATTCCACTATTAGATTTGCAGGCACTGGGGTTTTTTCCTAGCCATAGTTAAAGAACTTTAATATTTTCTTGTCCAAAATCCTGGATCCCAGTTTGATGAACACTTTCTTTTTAAAAAATATGTTTAGAAAATTGAATTTAATTACCATAAAGCATAATTTATTTCAGTTCATCTATATGACTCTCCTTAGAGCTCTCATTAACTTCAATAGAAAAGGAGTGAGAAAACAAAGTTGGTACAGCTGCACGTTGAAAAAGGACCCCCCCCTAAACTGACTGTCATGTTCACCTGAGTTTGAGAACCATTTCCTAGTATTTAAAATAAATAAGCTACCCGGGTAGTGGTGGCTAACCACTAAGCAACATAGGAATTTTTGTTTTGCAGCAGCCATTCAAAACTTCAGTTAAGAGTTTACCACAGCTATGTGGAAAGGCATGTTCAGAACTGGAGACAGAAAACTGGATGACAGATAAACTCCAGTAAAAAGACAGATAACAGTTACTAGAGAAGCAACTACTGCCCAGAGTTCACTTGTGAGGAAGTACCCATGAGGCTATAACTAGGAAGAACACCAGGCTGCTCCACTGTTTCTAATTAGAGAGGACATCCTTCATTTTATAGCTCCTGTGGTCTAATTTGTAGAGAGCCATATCCCCTAAAGCTTTCTGTAAACCAAATTAAAATTCATTCCATCAAGGAGTTTTAGCAATATACGGTCTCTGATCACAATACATACTCATGGTCATAGAGCTGCTTCAGGCAGTCAGTTGGGGGTGTATTTATTTTTTTTTTAGGGCTATTCTTTTTCCTTTTTATTAGGAAACAGCAAATTTCTTCTAGGAAAATACATTTTAAAGACCAGAGAATCTGGTTCTGTTTAAACAGTCATATGAAGAAACAGTACATACAGTCTCTCAATTGATTTTCTTGGTATTCTCTGGCTTTTAATTAAAACATTTTTTTCCCTACTTTTTTAGTTGAGACACCTCAAAGCTTCAGCCAGCTCAATAAACATTGCGAACAAAGCTTAGGTTTTTTTTAGGACACTTAGGACTCCACGAATGCTTTGAAGTTTGCAGTCCCTTCTCAATCCAGAAAACATTCATATCATGTGCAGCAGTAACACAAACATCCTATGATCTACTCTGCTGGTCTTTAACCCAGCTCTGGACAAGGAGAGTAAATTCAATCTCTATGCCCATTCAGTCCTTGGCCAATATGCTGCCACTAGTGCCAATTAGGATTACAGCTTCTGGATGTGGACACATGTCCATTAAACACTGATTGAGACCTTCAATTCATTTCACACAGGCCACTGAATAGCTCTGAGAGTGTAATGACTTTTGTTCACTACAAATCTGCCTTGAATTTGAACTAGTAACCTGAAGGTGAAAGGGTCCATTATCCTGTTGTTAGTGCAGTCTATGTCATGCAGAGTCCCCTTCCCAGTTATAAGAAGAATTTGGTGTCACTTGGTTGCTAAACTCCTTATACACATACACACACACAATTTCCTGAAAAAAACCCTTCCCTCTTCCATTTCTGTGGGATCTGATATAAACACACAAATAATTACCCATGCATCTGGCATGGCTGCTTGTATCAATCAGTGGAGTAAACACTAAGTTAGATGCTTATTTCGTTCCACATGCAAAGGGACTGAGCTAAATTTAACAAGGGCAAGTGCCAGATTTTGCACCTGGGACATGGCAACCTGGACACACACACAGACTGGAGAATGAGAGGCTGGAGAGCAGCCCTGCAGAGAGGGACCCGGGGGTTCTGGTCGATGGCTAGTTGAACATGAGCCAACAGTGTGTCCTGGCAGCCAAGAGGCTAACCGTGTCCTGGGGTGCATCCAGCACTGCACTGTGAGCTGGGCAAGGGAGGTGATCATCCCTCTCTGCTCTGCAGTGGTACAGCCTCAACTCAAGTACTGGGTGCAGTTTGGGGTGCCACAGCATAAAAAGGATGTAAAGCTACTGCAGAGTGTCCAGAGGAGGGACACTAAATTGGTGAAGGGGAAGCTGTATGAGGAGAGGCTGAAGTCACTTGCTTTGTGCAGCCTGGAGGAGGTTGAGAGGAGATGTCATCTCAGTCTATAACTCCTTAAAAGGGGAAGAGGAGGGGTGGATCCTGATCTCATCTCTCTGGTGATCAACAATAGGACCAGGGGAAACGGCAGGAAGATATGCCAGGGCAAGTTCAGGTTGGACATTAGGAAAAGGTTCTTCACCCAGAGGGTGGTGGAGCACTGGAACAGGCTCCCCAGGGAGGTGGTCATGGCACCAAGCCTGACAATATTCAAAAAGCATTTGGCCAAGGCCCACGGACACATGGTCTGAATCTTGTGATTGTCTTATGCTAGGGCAAGAGTTGGACTCGATGATCCTTGTGGGTCCCTTCAAACTCACAACATTCTATGATTCTAAATTTCTTCTAGTAAGATTTCAAGAAAGTATTTATCACAGATGGTGTAATTACAGAATTACCTGTGAAAAACCACTAAAGCTGAGGGATCTAATGAATAAGTGGAAAACTACAGCATAATATCAAACAAAATGTCTACAGTTAAAATATTCCACTAGGTAAAGGTATATTTCCCGCCCTGAGGAAGAGCACAGCACACTTTGAATGCCAGAAGGTGAGAGCTTGGCCTGTATTATGTGAGGATATTTTCATAAACATTTCCAACTCATTTTGGCAATGAGTGGACAAAATGGCAAAGTGTTTCAGACTGGTTCACAGTAGCACTTTGATATTAAAAACTGACCGGTAAGAAATTTGGCAGGCTGGCTCCAAAATGCTGACAGCTATTAACCTTGAGAAGTTTATGAAAAGGGGATGCCCCGTGGCACACACATTGCCTGGGTGAGTCTCCAAATCCCCAGGAGGGTGCTGCTGACCGCTCTGCCTGCTACACCCATCTCCTTTCTCTCTACTCTGTATTTTTGTCTCTTTCATTAAGCCTTTATCCACTCATTTCAAACAAAACAAACAGTCACTGCTGTTTAAAGGTTCATCTATATTTCCTGTGAGTTATTTTCATCATCAGCACTCTATTAAAGTAATTTCAAAGTAAACTGGTGAGAGAGCACGCAAGAGACTGTAGCACTACGTCATGTGTCTTCTTAGACCAGTTAAATCTCAGCAAGAAGTTAAAATAAAAAAAGTTCTATTTAAAACCAGATTAAGCTCAAGCTGCTAAAGTATAATAAAATGCTCTATTTTAACTGACTGAACTGTGCACACTTAGAATACCAGGGCGTATTTCATTTGGGTTTATGCAATTGTTCAGTCTACTTTTCTACCATTTCACCCATCACCAGATGAGAGAACTTGTCAGGCAAAATTGTAGTTAATGATGTTTAATGGTGGCTAAGCCCAACAGATGTGTTTATTTCTTTTATTCTTTTTTGTTGCTTTACTCTCACTGAAATAATGAAAATATTACATGAACAACTTCTATATTATTTGCAGGAAAAGCTTCCATTACCAATGCTAGGTAACATAAAGCTTTTTCTGATTTATACAGCAATCTATATAAATCTACTTTTATGTTTTATTTGATTCCAGCCATTAGGCTGTGCTAGGAAGTAATTCTAAAATATATATCATAGTGGCAATTCACTGTACTATACCAAATTAATCTACATAAATCTATACCTGTGTGCAAGGAACCAGCATGGTAACATCACCAGCATGGAGGAGGAATGGATGCCAGTAATTCTACTTGTAGGCTTTCTAGGAAATTCAACCTTTTTCTAAACCACTGAGCAGAATACAAATGTCCCCTGTTGAAAAATTCCCCTGTCTAAATTAACTGTATCATCATTAGCATAGCTCTTACACTTTAAATTTCGGAATATGAAACTGCATATTAGGATAGGCATTTCCTCTTTATGACTGATCTAAAGTCAGAGAGCTAGAGCACGAATCGCCTGTTTGGAACAGCATATCCTTTTAAAAACCTGTATTCCTTACTGATTTAAGAGTTCCTTACATAGCTGAAGCCAGTGTGCTTTGTACAGCTGAACGAGGCCAGCTGGCAAAGTAGGAGCGTATCAGTATTCTGACTTCTTTTGTTTGAATATTACCTCAGTGGCCGTACACTAAACGATGTGAACTTGATGGGTTTGACTATGACCTCAGCTAAACTGAACAATATGAAGCTGGCACATCTGTACTCTCAGGCTTGATATTTTTCAATTTATTTTTTCACCTGATTTGTATTAAGATGTGGTTCAAATTTTAAAATAAAAATAAAAAGGGCCCTTCTGCATTCCAAATCAATCAGCAAATGCTGGCATGCCAGAAGGCAGGCTTCATCTGCCTCTTCACACCACATTTGGTGGATCCCTGACTTATGTGAGCTTGAATTCTAAATGTTTATGCAGAAATAAATGCTTTACACATCCGCTCCTTCTCAGATAGCCTATAGGGATTTCTGCCAATACTTTTTTTTTTTCCCTCTGCCTTCCAGGTTTTCTCCCTGTGGACGCATAAAGACGTAGTGACAGCAGGAGAGGCTCAACTCGCAGCAAGCAGCATCCATACATATTATTGCTATTGACTCCATGAGATAAGCTGGACACCTGTCTTTACTTTTAGCAAGTTCCACAAGGATGAACATGAACATAAATGTGGGCTGCCTATGGACAGTTTACTGGTGTTCTTTTATGGCTCCATCCCATCACTGGGCTTCTGTCTCTTTTGTCTGAGCTATATTTCAGCCCTGGGTCACAAGAGTTCAAAACATAGTCAATTAATCAAATGCTTTCTATGAACATAACTGCGGTTCAATAACTGTTTCCTATTCAACATAACCAAGGAAATGAAAGGAGGAGGTTAATGTGGAGATAGCTAGGCTACGTGTGGAGCTTTAAGCGGCAAGCCTTGATTAGCCATCATCAGACAGGGCATTTTATCGGTGGAGCTATTTCATGTGAGACAAAAGAACAAACCCAGGACATTTATGGTCTGATCCTGCTCTCAATATAGTCAAGTCGAGTTCTTCCATTGACTTATGACTACTAGTTCAGGATCTATGATCTTGACAATAAAATTAACACAGCAGCAGAAAAACAAAGATATATAAAAACTCTCTTACCACACACTGTGTTTACACTAAGAAAGATATAGAATCCAAGTCTCTAAGGTGAAATAACTGCTGCCAGGAGGGGAACTGAATATGGGACATGGCGGCTAAAATGCCAGAGTGATGGGGAGAAGAGTATTTATTACATCAGTGCAACAGGTTTAAATCCGTTGTACCAGTGGTATGAGGTGGGGTTTATAAAGCTGCTGATTCCAGCTGGTGAAAGTGGAAGGCTCAAGTTTCCTGATCTCTGCTGCCCAAACATGACCTATCAAATGGGGTGGGAAGCAGCATGCTCACCCTGCCAGCCACTCATTTCGGAGGGCTTTTCTCTGTCTCATCTTTCTAAAAGTGCTGTGATTCTGCTTCACATCACCCAAGTCTTAAAAAGGGGCTGAAACAAGCCCTCTAAGCAGCATGAGAATTCTTCTTTTTGATATGACAAAAAATGATAAATATGTGTTTCTAACCACTGAAGACAGCAAGCTTTGGAGGGCTTAAATGCAAAAAGCTAGCTTTGACTGAGACAATTCCGGGTATTGCTGCACATGTCAAATAGTACTTCACTTAAGAAATGGTCCCAAAGAAATCTATGGGGCTATTCAGGGAGTAAGGTGGTGTTTGGCATGAGCAAGGAGATTACAATCTGGCCCTTGTTTTATTTTCAGAGAGATTTCAAACATGTGTTTGTTCCAATCTTCCCTTCCTTCTAGGATTGCTGGTATTCACTTGGCCAGGCTTTAAAGGCAGAGGGATGTGAAAAACAGCACCAGTAAAAAAATTATAAACTCCCTAATATATGACCAAAATGTATTTTTTTCCTCTGTAAAATATGTGGCATAAACAAATTCCATAATGATGTTATGTGTTATAAAAGTTTTATTGGCATTTGTTTGGGCTTACCCACATAACTCACTTGTGAGTTCACCACTCATGGGTAATGTACTCATCCCAAATGCATGCTAAAAACTAGCTTATGTAAAAAGCCCTCTTAGAGTTTAACAGAGATTAAACTAACAGTTTTTTTACAGAAGCCTCTTATAGTACGGATGTTCACAGAAATTATAAAAATCTTAGTCTATAATAGTCAATGTTTTCATTAGGTTTATCCCAAGCATCCCATATTAAATTCCCTAGGTTCTTAACCAGTGACATGTATATACAACTCCATAGTTTTACATTTTTCCCCTTCCTATCTCTAACCACAGCTTTGTGTCATATCATACACATGTTGCTGCACTCAGAGAACACATTCCTTTGTGCTAGGTCAGTACAAAGACATAGTAGTCCTTGCTCTAGCAACAGTACTGTCTAAACAGAAAAGACAGGGAACGGGAAAAAGCATTATTCCAATTTACAGACTGAGAACTGAGACACAGTTTCCAAAAGATCACACAAGTCCCTGTTAGAGCTGTAATTAAAAACAAATTCTCCTGCATACCAATCTAGAGCCTTAAAACAAATTTACCTGCTCCCAACATCTGTGTTCATCGACTGTATTCCACATTCATCCTGGTACCATTTAAATGTCTCTCTCTCTAGTACCGTAAGCAACACCATTAGCACTCGTGTTCACTTAAAAGCATCACACACACACAAAACTCACACTTGCACAAGCCAACTTGTGAGGAGCATAAGTAAGGTTATCAGGCCATGCAATCAGTGGGTCAGGAAGTGACAGCTGAGTTTTGTACAAGAACCATTACCAACCAACCACCTAAACTTAGTCTGAGGCAATTCCTTAGTCCCACAGAGAAAGCTGCAACAGAAACAGGAACAGAGCTGATGCTAACTGGGCAGTGTTAAGCTGATTTTCCTCAGTTTTCTTTCCTACTTTCCCCTGCTTTTTTCTCTAAGCATCTTCTGACTCATGACAATGCACATGAGGATTACACAGGCAACTGTCTGTCCTGGTTTCGCTGGGATAGAATCACAGAATTAATTCTCAGTCAGGAAAGCTGCATTTTTAAGAAGACTGCAGCACCCAATTTGGTGAGAACAAAGTTGGTAAGGCACTTTGTTTTAGTTTGTGGCCAGCCATGGTATGCGGGTTTCCATAGTGATCAAGGTTTTTAGCAGTTCAGAGTTAGCCAGGTGCTAAGGCCAGGAGGAGTGAAAGCCAGGGCAGCTGACCCAAGCTGGACAACAGAAGTATTCCATACCATAAACGTCATGCTCACTATAAATTGGAAAGTTTGCTGGGGACGTTTTTTCTTCCTCAATGGTCACCATCCCTGGAGGGTCCCGCCCATCATTCTGCTCCCAAGGCCTCCTCTCCCTCTTGTTGTGACTGTTGTGCTTTCACCAACTGAGTATAACTTTATGTATTTTATATTAGCATTAATATTAGGTTTTATTATTATTTCATGAAATCTATTTTCATTTCTACCTATGGCTTTCCTTTCCTTTTCCCAATTTCCCTTCCCAGGTGGGGAGGGATCACCGGGTGATAGAACACCTGACTAAACAAAGACACAGTCATACCTCCTGCATTGCCACATTCAACCTGAAAGAAGACCACCACCCTCCCATTTCCTCTGGACACTTCTGTGCCTCCAACTACATAACCTGCTTGGACAAAATTAGGGAGAATTTAACCTAAGATTTCTTCTTTTTTTTTTTTTCTTTTTTTTTTCTGGGGAAAAAAAAAATGGAAAGGGGGCACAAAGACACCCAGAGTACCTAACTTTTTTCACTAAGTAAATATTTCCTCTCAATTTTCAGGTGAACATTCTATGCAAATTTATGACAAAAATTAAAATTTTAGGCAATGTTTTACAGACAATATTTTTATATTAACTCACATATGAGAGAACTCTCAAATTTTATATGAATTAAGGATAACCCTTAGAAGAAGCACCTAATTTGACATCATAGCAAAAAAGTAAGATTAAGAAAATGCTTTGGTGAATTGCTAGGCATATTGAGTATTAATGCGATATAGCTATTTCTAAGGAAGGTGGAAACATTAAATAAAGAAGAACACATTGTCCTAATTTTCAGAATTACTTCCTACCTAAAGATAGACATATCACTTGATTTTCAATCACTTCAGAGTAAGTAACTTTCTCTAAAATCCAAAGAATATACCTGCTATTAACAATCTCAGCAGTGTTTAATAAAAAAGCACTTAAGCACAAACCGTACTTAATTTATACGATGTGTAGCTGTAAGTTATCAACCCCAGAATCCTGTGCAGGAATTAAATATTCAGTTTTTCTTTGCTGATTCAAGTAGGATTTTTATCCCTCACTTGTGCAAGCTTGACAGTGGGGGAAAACCAGTCAAGTAAACCCTCCAGCAAGAAACTCTGTATCATCCCAACCTATGTTGGGAAGAAGAGAGATGCAAGTCTGCTCAGGGAAGTCGGACAGGTAGAAAGTTTACAGACTTCCAAAACTTTCTCAGTTGTTGATACAGGAATAAATGTGTCATCTGTTTTCACTGAATTCACTGGCAAACCCATGAAATTGCTGAAAAAATTTGTGTTGTTTTGTTTTGGTTTTTTTTTTTAGCATAGGCAAATACATTGCTAAAATGGGTTAGAGCAGGAGTGGAAAGTGCCTGAATCAACAGAATAGATCATATGTGCTGGATAAATGCTAAGCGGAAAGCTCTAGGAAGGACAAACACACACATTCTGCCTAGAATATATTAAAAAAGAAATGTCAGAGGACCAGTCAGTCTGGGGAAGGGGATGGAAAGGAAGGTAATAAAGCAATAACCTCAGACACAGCTCTGGAATTACCCAAAGTCTGCAGTGTTCTGTAGGGATTTTAAAGAGCACATTTAGAAAATTTGTTAGGAATTAGGAGAGCAGGGTCAATAAAGTTAAACTCTGTCAATAATCACTGTAATATGTACAAGGATCTTCCCCCACAGTGCCTGAGGGTTACCCCTGAACTTAGAACTGAACTTTTCAAATCTAAAAAGACCCATTTATTGCAACAAGTTGTTTGAGAAAATCTTATTATGGAAAAAGGCCTAAAAATAGAGCTGTTTTTTTAATGCTCATGACTGACAGCCCCCCCCCCCCCAGCCAAGGCATCTAGAGAAGTTTTTAAGTCATTAGCCCGGCCATAACAGCACCTCACATGACTGCAGGGAGTTGGGAGGCTGGAGCAGGCCACACACAGAGCAACCAGGTTATCAAAACACTGGCCCCTACTCTGCACTCACTTGCTGGAGGCCACTGAGACCAGTACCAACGTCACGGCCGGGGCAGAAGTTGGCCTCTCCCATACCTGGTCATCTTCACGCCTCCAAAGAACTATGGCTGTGTGTTCACTGCGTCACGGTGTGCTGTAAGGGGATTTTTACCTCACGCTGAGCAAACCGGCCCCAGTGCAGAGGCAGCACAGCGCTTCGCCCCACTTAGTCGATCATTACACGGCAGCCAAGTGGACATGCCATCTCCTCAGTGCTGGTTTGGGAAGCTCTAATGCAGGGTGATACCACAGCTGTCCCCATGGCTCTCATCCCTGTGGGCGCTTTTGAGCATCACTCAGCCTCAGAGGCTCGGTCACAGGCATTAGGGATATCCTGGCATATGACTTTCAGGAGGAGAAGGGCTACAAAAATTCATTGTAGGCTTATGTTTTAGTTGAGTATTTACATAAAGCATGTTCTCAAAGTTAAAAGCCTTCCTCTCTCTCTTCTGTACTTCAAAATGTTGTGGTAGTATGGGATGCTATCAATGCTGAATTTCTACAGATACTGACTGCCTGAGGCAACAGTCACTTGAAGTGTTTCACTCCCCAGTAAAAATAGCTAAGGTGAAGGGTGGGACTTGAGTGCTATGTGACATCAAAGAGCAAAATAACACATAATTGTTTTTGAAAAGAACTACCTAAATCGTGGGTGTTTTTAAGAGGGCTATCTAGGCCCTAGAACTGGATCTTGCTCTTTTTTCTCAGATGACATTCCAACAGTCTTGTTTATTGTTAAATGGCTCCATGGTGCTAATCTGCAATGGTATGTTACCAGAAAACAGAAAATGCCCAGAAGTAATTGGTAAATGTGGTTCTTAAAAAAGGACCTTCATGTCCTTCAGATGAATGACTCTAGTAACTTCACTGAGATTACTTTTATGACTAAGCTCCACTGTTAACTCATTCAATTTACCTGGCAACACAGTAAGGCAAATGAATCCACCACAGTTCATACTCATAGCAGATTTAGCTTTTGGGTGTTGCGTATGAAAATATCCACTCAATTTCAAAAATTTCAGTTTTAAGTTAACTGCTAATTTCCAGTCTGAATATCCCACAAATATGTACTTTGTGAGTCCTCATATCAGAGTTTCACTGCTGCTTTACAAATGGTCTTTGGGAGCTCAGTCCTAAAGGCACTTGTCACTGAAGTCCTAACGCAATGAGGCATGAGATGACATGCAAGTACACATGAGATTACAACCAAGTGCTGGCAACACAGCACACTTGGTTCTGTCCTTACCCCTCCTTTCTTCAGCATGAAACTTTGTTTCAGCATAATTAGAGGATTTTGTCGACAAAACCCCACCTGGTCTTATACAGGTGCACACCCATGAGTGGTAAAACACATCAGCACCATCTGGACTGAACCGAATGCACTTGGGAACTGCTGGAGCATGCTGAAGGCTGTTCTGGGCAGGCACGGCAAATCCCAGTGCACAGGAAATGAAGAAAATGTGCATGTGTTTCTGCATGGGGAACATGACAGGTTTGTGACAAACCCACTGAATGCTGCTCACAAACTTCGTGGGACTGGGTGCTCACGAGTGCCGACCAATCTGTAGTCAAAAACCTTGAATGTTTAATTCTGCATCCCTTCATTCTGCTTACTTACACTTCCCAAAACTCTGTGAAATCAGCTGCAGTTTGAGGGATACTAAGACCAAACATGCATTTTTCTGAGTACAAGCTCTGGAGCTGTAAATGATTAATATTAATAATAGGAAAAATCTGTCATGTATAAACAATATAAACAAACAGTAACAACCACTTAAATTTGTTAATCTGAGAATTTCTTTTCTCTGATTCTATTTCATAAACAAAATATTTTTTTCATCAGGCAGTATCCATTATGTTCATCTTTGGTGTAGTTACAAGGCAAAAAATGTGGATTATTGATGAAATATATCATAATAGCTCTTTCCAAGCCATTATCATTTATCATTTAAATGTGTATTCAATGAGCTTTAATCTGCAAATTTGTCACGATTGGGAGCCATTATGATTTAACAGATTCATTGTGTTTGCTTTATACTTTTTTTAATACAATACATAGTGCATGTTCTGTAGACTACATGTGTAGTAATTTTACCCTTCAGAAAGGACTTTTAAAAAAGTTACTACAGGTGAACAACAGCTGTTTATTAAAGCCTTCAGTAATTAAAAACACAACAATGCAGAAACACTGTGTTGTTATACTAATAAATGAATCCTGCAAAATCTTCATAACCAGGCATATTGCTCTTTCTTCTGAAAATAAGAACTTTTAAGAACAGCACCATGACCAGTCATATCTGAAATTTCAACTATATAAATTTTCTCCAATCCGGTCCAAGCAAATATAATCAATAAATGTTCTCTTATCGGTATTAGTCAGTTTTGAGCTGTGTACCAAATATTACCAAAGATCCAACCAATATCAATTGTTGTGCAGACTTTTTAATTCACAATAGTCAATTAATAATAATATGAATAGTACGTAACACTTTGGTTAAAGCAAAACAGCATAGAAATGTCTGTATTTTGGAGAAGGTGGTATTAGATTTTTAACTCAGTGTTTGCATAGCTGCACACAACAATTTACACAACTGGAAGAAATGTCAGCAGTTGGCAATACACGAGCTTTTACTGGTTTTTGGCTATGACAGATTAATTCCATATCCAGTTTGTATATAATTCACTTAACACCTTTTCTTACTTGAGTTTTGCAATTTCCTGAATAAAATCCCTCTGCGAGTGAGCTGCACACTATCTGAGCAAACTCTCCTTGTAGTCACCAGGAACATTGCTGTTTGCTTTGGAAGAAGACATGATGCAGAAAGGCTTATCAACCCAGAATTCAGATCCTCCTCTGTTTGTGATCTCCCTTTCCTTTTTGACATTATCCACTAATGCTGCATGGTGGGAAGGCTCCTCAGTCAGGCATGAGGCAAGATGCCAACAAGAGATCAGAACTATTCATACCCTGGCATGGTTTACCTCGTACCTTTTTTATTTTGTAGCAGGCTGCTCTGAACTGGTTTGGGATGGGGACACAGACGCAAGTGATATGCACATGTGATTGACAGCTGTGCCAAGATGAGTTGGAAACCATGGCCTCCAAATTGGCTATAAGACATTGTGCTCCTCCTGGGTAAGCAGCCCACAGCCCTGCTGCAGTGCGGCTGCCCTGAAGCAGCTGAAAGCTCACCAAGCCGCAGCAGCGCTGGAGAGTGGAGGCTCTGCCTGCCCTGGGAGATGGGCTCCAACCGCCCCTCAGGCCATGCCTGCAGGCTGCTAAAAGGAATGACAATGCTGAAGGCTTTTCTCATTATCCATCACCATATTGTAATTCCACACAAAGCTAGCACATAGCTACAGTAGGACTGCATGGCACTGCTGCACTCTGCCCACGTGAGGTGCATGTGGGCACTTGCATGCCACCCTTAAGCATTGTTTGCCCCATGTTCATGTATTAATGAATTATTCATAGATTTTCTGAGGATGGCTGACTTTTGCCTTAAACACAAATATTGCCAAGCATTAAAAGATACACATCTAAAAATAAAAAAGGAATCATCTATTGAGCTTAACACAAAATAATCTCACATAAAAGGAAGTATTTTTTAACAGCACATATCTACTTTATGGCACTGGTCTCTTAACTTAGTGCTTATGAGTTAGGGAAACAGCCCCTTGGTGGATTACTTTTCATAGTTTGCTCAGTAATGTGTTTACAAAGCCACTGTTACAACTAGATGCTTATATATTTTGATATACAGCATGCACTATAACAGTACATCTTCAGAGATTTCACGCTTATTTTAAAAACTTATTTAAATGTTTCTTTACCTTCCCTTCCAGCAAAAGACAAGTTTATTGCCAGATACTCCAGGGCTCTATAGTCCAGTCTGACAGTAATTAAGGCAGAATTAGTGGTGTTTTGAAGGAAATTTTAACAGTGGCAAGTGTACAACAGGATGGGCCAAATTAATCTCTGACAGCAACTCCTCTGAAATAACTAACTTACTCTAGGAATTAATTTGACACTTGAAATTTCAAATAATGGCCTCTATTTTTAACTGTCTGACAGTCTTGAAGCACATAACTCAGCACCTCAAGTGGATTTTGTTTTCCTTTGTTAGAAAACTGCTCATCTACTCACCTACTTTCTGCTGTGTATCAAGTCAAGTCTACTCCAGAAATCAGTGTTTTGTTAAGATGATACAACACATTATTTCAACACAACCTGTACTTGCTTAATGCTTACCTGCCCTTGATAATGGACAATACTAGTGATAAACATTACCTCTAAACCCTGGCGTGAATGACACCAAACCCATTACCCAAAATTTTGTGTTTGTGAACATCTGCAGTATTTCCTCTGATCCTATAATTATACAAACACACTAATACATAACAAATCCAATACTTTGGTAGTACAGTCTAGAGAAAACTAAAGAAAGTATTTCTTTGTCCATGTCTTCTCCTTGAACTCAGACTCCAAACATGGTCGGTCTCAGGATTCTGCAGTAACTTTGGACAGTAAACTTTGACAAAGCTATCTCTTCCAAAAATGTAATGTAATCTACCTAAAGCTGGTAAACTTTCATCTTGCTATATATAGTAGTTACAATTCAATCTGCTTCTGCAGCAGTTACCTAGCTGTACAGAGCATCTAATCCAATTCAACAGTACCTATTTGTCCATTAAGAAACCTCCTTTATCTGATATGTAAAACCTATACATTTTTATGTGGTGGGGATTTTTATTGTTGTTGGGGTTTTTTTTGGGAGGGGTTTTTGTGAAGAAGACAGCAATCTATGAAGAAGACTTTAGAAAGAGGGGCTAGTGTCTGCTAGGAGGCAGCATGCCCCTGTGTGATGAGGGGATCATTCTGATCCTTCCTGGCCTTGGTAAGGGGAGCAGGGCCCTCAGACAATCCTCAGGACCCTCAGGTGTTTGGGGAAAGCCACAGGTTAACACGAGATGGTGTTGCAACCTGATCTTCAGGGTTATTTGCTTTTGGGATGAGGGGGATTCCTGGATAAAATGGAAAAGCACAGGAAATCCTTTATGTGACCCTCAGCACCTTCTCCTTTCAGGTTACAACTGCATTCTGCTGGGGGAAAAAAAACCTTCTTAACCTCATTTAGCAGTGAAGGACTTGCACTATTATCTCCCTCTGACTGTTGCATTGATTAGATTGGAAAATGAGTAACTTTTATCACACTTGATCTGAAATAGCACTATCTAGCTTATGTTTATCCCTTTACATCTACAGAACAGATAATTGCATGGGAGTCAGACACGACACTGTGATGTCTCTTTTGATCCCTGGTGTCAGGTTAAAGGAGGAAAAAAATAAAAAGTTAACCTGTGATTTAACACTGGCCACTGTCTGGCTCCTGCTACCAGTCTGGTCTGGGAGGTTTAGACCTTTGAGAGTGCATGCCTAGTTCCCTTCTCACCATGCAGGTTCACTTGCTGCCACCTCTAATACCAAAGTCTGTGCTGGATTTTGCAGCACGTGCCTTACTTTGAATCGCAACAGACTTTTGCCTAAAAAAATTTAATATTAAAGATGCAGTTTTCTGGGGTTTTGTTTGTTAGTTTGTTTTTGTTTTTATTTATCTCTTCCTTATTTTTTTTAAGCATAGAGAAAAGCAGATTATTTTAATTAAGTGCCTGTCACTGACAATTGTAAGCAACCTTTCTTCAGTTCAGTGCAGCAGTTGCAGTTTTAAGTTTCTCCCTGCTTCTGTCAGGATCTAATTTTCAAGGCCCCGTTGCCATGGCAGCAAGTTGGAATTTTAATCCAGTACTAAAGGTCAAGACAGGTCACCAGTTTCAGTTCCTCTTCAATCTCCCCATAAAGAGCCACAAAAAGAAGCTGAGATAAAGGTCTGACCTAACAAAAAATTCCAGTCTAGCACACAGCCAGACTTGAAGCTATATGATTTGTATAGGCTTTCAAATTTGTCTGGAACTATTGAGATTCATGCTAAATCAAATATGGGCAGCACTGATTTGCATTCCTCTCTCTCTCTGCAGAAGAGCACGTATATGTCCTTAAAACACAGTTACGTGCACGTAATTTATTAGGGATACCCAAAAAGTAAATCCTTCAGTAGAGTCTAACAGGTAAATGGCTGTGAAAGCAATCCCTTCATTACTGGAGATACTTACCACTTTTGCAGACTCAGATGAGCCTGACAGCTGCATTTAAGTATTTCTTGTCAATATGAGGCAGATGAGTCAACATCTTTCTTTCAAAACCCGTAAAGATCTTTTTTGTGAAGGATTTTGACTAAAAAAGACTTGCCAGTAAGGGACAATTTCCTGAAAGCTAAACCACCTCCAAATTCTGTTTACTATTTTTATCTTGAAGGATAAAAAGCTCCTGTGGAAATCAGGAAATAACTTATTTGCCAATTTTCTAGGCCCCCTCCTGTGTTTTCCATAACATAGATTTTAATTAAACAATTGGTTTGCACCTACTGGAGTAAGGCTACAGACATCTTCCTCCTCCAGGGCTACATCATTATTTTGGGAAGCTGCAGTTACAGCATCAGGAAAGTCTCAACAAGCATTTTTCTGAGATGCATGGACACAAGTGAGGGAAGCAGCTCTTCCTTCAGGACTTTAGTACAGTAATCAGTGCAGCACTGGGGAATATTTTCCGTTTTCATCATTTGGGAGGATCTATTTGTAAGGTAAAGCTATTCTGAATCTGTGGCTAAAAGGGCTGTCCAAGACGGAGGATAATGCAGTGAGCGTGGCCTAGCCCCACGGGGTGTTGTGAGAACTTCACTTCATAAAAAAATAAGTCCTCTGGCCAGAAAATTGATAGGCTTTGGAACCCTGCTGAGCCCTCAGCCCAAAGGACAATGGTAGCAATGTAAGTTCCTCTGGATGGAGAGTGTAAAGCCGAGAAAAATGTGGTAGATTATTGGAGTTGTCAGAGGGATTCAGAGAAAAGATGCAAAGGATTAAGTTGTGATATTAGGAAAAGTGGCTGTTAGTCTTACCTAGGATATTTAGGACACAAATTGTGAGTTTCAAGCCCACTCTGGTGTTAGGAATGCCAAGTTCCTTGGCAAAATCAATTCTTCTTTCAAGCTTATCACCTATTTCCGATTATGACTATTTTGCAGCATGGTGCAGATGAATCTCTGTGACAATTTTCTCAGGCTACTGAAGTCTACAAAGCCAGTAAAATATGACAGTAAGAATGAAAGAGACTAGACCAAAGAGCATCAGGAAGAAAAAGCCAGAAAGAAAAATGGCTTGACTCTGATGACCAGTCAGAGTTAAGACAAAAGGGAGCAGGGTGAGGTCCAAATTATAATGGCCAGAAAGCCAAGCAAGTTAGTTTATATGCATTTTATCAGTGAGTGTGCAACTCACAAAACAAATGGGTGGGAGAGGTGCTGAGTGTGGTGGCTTCCTCTGCTCTATCCTGATTTACATTTTCAGATTTACCAAGTACATTTGTTTTTCAAAATGAATGTCTGAAGTTGCACTGAAGTTTGGAAGTGATTTCATCCCACAGAAATGTAAATGGGGAGGTTGGTTTAAGACTGGCCTTAAGCCATGAAGGCACAACATATGCTGCTGCCTGTGGAAAAGTTCTCTAAATACAGGGAAACCTGTGGCAGATTTGCAGTCTAACCAGTTTCCAAAATGGGAAATGATACATAGCGGACAGAGAAAGACATCTCAAACCCAAACATGTTAATGTGTGTCATTTACCTGACCCTATGAATACTGACACGTCAATGATTGCAATTTAGTGGTTGTTATACATTTGGCAGTGACACAGTAGTGCATCCTACTTGAGAACAAATTATTTCAACTGCTACTTGTTAGTTAGCACAAATAAATGTTGAATTTTTAATGGGGGCGGTTATACAGTATCAGAGAAAATTCAAATATTCAAATGGTTCAGTGCTCACGAGTTGCAATCAGCAACGTTGGCAAGAATGCAGTTGGTTAGTTTGTTTCAGGCATTTTTAAAGGCAGCAATTATGTGAGTCTCTGATAGTCAAGAAAAATTATTCAACATTGATCAGCAAAATATAAGAGAATTAATTTAGTTCTGTTCCCACAATCTTTTAAATTGATTTATAAACATGTCAGGAGAAAGAGATCATGGAAAAGAATGTATTAGGAAATAACTTTATTTTGACAAGGAGGTTAAACTGTATGTGAGCCAGCTGAAAAATGAAAACAAATTAGAAGTCTAATTTAGAAATTATTTTGAATAATAGGCTTATCTTTGAGGATACAGGGCTTTTAATTATGGCACTGGATTTTAACGTATTTCACAGCAGTTGAAATATTTTGCAAGTTTGCTTCTATAGGCAACTGTCCATAGGAAATGCTTGTATGTTTTAGTCTCAGTTACTTAGTACTTTGCTCGAAAGGAAAAGCCTGCGGCAGTGAGGAACAAAACGATACAATCTTGACTGGCTGTCATTGCTCCAAACCCAAGAAATTATGAGGCAGAAGGATGCAAGGCAAACTTCTAACAAAACCAAACAGTAAATATGAAAGATGAATGACATCTTATCAAAACAGACCCTACTATTTTCATTTGCTATTTGTCCCTTTAATATGGTGCACTGGAGTGCTCTAAAGATTAACGGAGTTCCAATTACATGCCACTGTTGTTTCACTTATCATAATTTGTACATGGCAGTGTAAGTCCCTTGTATTCATGACTTTCCCAGTTTACCCAGAGGGAATATCTTTGGAACTTTCTACTCCTAACAAACAGGCAGTACTTAGTCTAATGATTAAAGCTTGCCACACTCGCTAAGTGAAAATGTACATATGCTATAAAAGAAAGCAGGCTATCAACATTGTGGGATCAACTGACGCTCTTATGCTTTAATATGATCGATTAAAAACTGTAATTAGAAATACTAAAATTTCAGCTTCTTCAGTATATTATACCTGGGTTAGATTGTGACTAGAACTCAGATATAGAGTTAGATACATAAACAGAAACGTTCTTCCTATTCCGATTGGAAATGAATTTTACAGTTTTGGTTCATGTGATTGAGCTGGAAATGATATATCAACATTGAACAAATCCCAGTTTTTTAAAACTGACTCCTTTCAAGGTTAAGAATTCATCAGTGCTTCTTGATTTTAACATTCTGAATAATAACAGTACTTGTTGTTGCATTATCCAATATACAATCCTTGGTGTAAAATCCTCTTGATGTCTGATTACTCTTCATAAGGACCTCATGCTGGTTCGTTTCAAACCGTGAATTACCTTTAATTCATAGCTTGAACATGCTGCCAAATTTTGTTTTCCATGCTCCCAGGTGGCTATCCCTGACACAGTGGAGAACTTCCAAAAAGCCATTAGATACTTATGAAAAGTAGCTAGATGTCAAGAAGCACATTTCAATTTTCAAACAGGCTTCCATCAAGTATTACGATAATCTTTGGGATTAGAAAAGTACTGGTATCTACTGTAAATTTTTTAGAACCGTGAAGTGAAACCCTGGCCCAGCTGAAACCAGTGGTGAGCTCCCTTTGAAAAATCCTTGCTGAAATATCACATAAAGGGTTTCAGCTTGTTTTCTTTTTTAAGCCCACTGTATTTAGCTGTTTTCTAGCCCCCACACAGGTTGTGTATCATTAATTACGATGAATAACAAGAACTCTCTAAAGATAAAATAAGTCATTTCTGTCTGATCCATAAAAAATTTGCTGCTCTAAGTTTTTAATGGTTTCCGGTAGTTCACTGAGCCCATGAGAAGGGCCTTTTAATACTGTATTAATACAGTAAGTATAGGAAGTCATTTTATGACAGGGGAAGAATACCATTATGATTACATTCTTCTTTTTAGCTAGGCTTTTATGCTACTCAAGACTATTCTGCAGTATGATTTCGAAACACAGGATGTGCTTGATTAAAAAGGTTCTGGGTAGTTTCCAACTGGATGGAGGCCAAATGCTAACAACCAAAACAGAACAAAAGGACTGGATGTTTGAGGATGACATAATTGCAATGGTAATTATATAACAGAAACCTAAGTCACAAGCTGAGTTCATACCCTCAAATTCATGGAAGTTGACAGAAAATCCTTCTCAGTGCAATTGGTTGCACCTTATCTGTTCCTGCTTACTGTGCTTCATAATAAACTAATCAGAGTAGACTAGTTGAAAACTGACTGCACAATACCCCATGGAGATTTACAGTGAATTTGAAATTAAAAAAAAAAAAAAGGAAGCCAAGTGCCATAGTTTTACATAGCAGGATTTCAGTTATAAATATTCACCACAGTATACATACACGTATGCACATCAGTGTTCAAAATTTCATTTTCAAGATTTTTGAGTAGAAATTAGGAACTGAGGTTAGTTACATGTACATGTACTCATGTATAACATAGGTGCAGAAATGAGACACAATCCTAACTACTCTAGCTTCTATTTTACCTGCTGCAAAGCACTGGGGGCTGGGTTTCTCCAGCATGTGGATGTAATAAGGTACATTGAAATAGTATAAAGGATTAAATTCATATTTCAGAAATCTTTACCTAGACCAAGAAGTCATGCATCTTGCAACCCCCTACAAAAGCAAGACGTTGGTCAATTAATCTACCTTAAAGTATGTTGTCTCCATTCTTCCCCCTAGAAGCACGTGCCCGAAAGGTTATCTTGAAAAGATCATACACTCTGTTGGTCTGATCTTCCATGATGCCAATATTCCTACACCTGAATTCTGTAATGAGATACAGGCAGCTTGGCTGCTGGAATAGAATACTGTATCATGAAGGTAAAGTATCTTTGTTCTGCACACATCACTCAATTAGTTGTGGTATAACTCACAAATCCAATGAAAACTATAAGACTGTCACTAGGACCAACGTAAATGGAAAATATAACTTAAGTTGCATTTAATAACACAGATAACAGATCTCATTGACACATTATATAAGGAATTGGTGGGGAGTTCTGACGTTCTGAAGTCATTAAGATGATGCTGTGTGGTTGACAGTGTAGCAACAAATGTTACTGGGGATAGGCTGGACTGTAATTTCACTCATACACTCCAATATCCATGAAACTGAGCAATGATAGAAAGATTAAATCATTCTTAATACAACTACAATCTGATAAATACTACGTTATTAAAATACACAATGACTGTGGGAGCTGTCAATCTATCAGGGTTTATTTGGATCGTACTATCCAGCTCTACTTGACACCATTAGGTCTTTCTGCCCCACTCTCTGCTTTAATTTCATTATGTCCTCAAGTACTGTAATTCCCAGCAAAAGTGGTGGTAACTGCACACGCAGATCTAAAGAAACAAATTGGCCTTGTAATACCAAGTCTCGCAGTGGACTGCCTTCTAACCTCCTAAAGCCCTATGGAAATTCTTAGAAGCTGCCTTAACAATTTTTCTGCAGTAAAAGAGAAAAAGTGATAGTCATGGGTTAGCTGATCTTCATTTGGAAGCTAAGAATAAAAGTAGCTTTATTGCAGCTCTGATCTCTCATGTGTAAAATCTATCACCTACCATAAGAAGGCAGTTCATTGCAGCAGAAATCTGATTGATAGTACTGGAACTTTAGATCAAGCAGCAGAACAGAGCGCAACTGGTTCATAAAATGTACTCAGTATCTTCGGATTTTATATCAGGCTTCCTATAGAGAGCTTTGGTCCCATTAAATGCACTATATACCACTGAGCTCTGAAGCACTGTTCTTTTGAAATCCAGCTTATAACTATAAACCATGATTGACAAGTCTATTACTGTTGGTTACAAACTATTGAAATATTGTATTGTATGGTATACTCACTAAAATATTTTTCGCAGTGGAATCCAAATACACTTGCTTTTGGAGAAAAATCATTTTAAGATGTAATAATATTTTTCTACTATGGAATGTGTTTGATGTTAGGTTTGGATCACATAGATGTTCTGAAACATGAATGCAGCCATTCTGTTACCAAGGTGGGTATAGTTGGCTAGATTCTTTAAAAAAAAACCCAAGCCATTATTGGAAATCAAACAGTAAAGGGCAAAAAAATTGTTGCTGTATTTCATAAATAAATGCCATTCATGTAAATTAATCTATTTATCATTAGCATTCCTATCCAATTCTCATTCAATCTGAAGAAAAAAACATTTCATTTTAAAATTGAATTAGTCGCTTAACCATAATTTTGTAAAGCTTTACTCAACAGACTTTGTTTGAATGAGTACTTGCATGGCTTGATATATTGGGTCTGGAGGGATGGAGTTAATTTTCCCACAGTAGCCCTCACAGTGCTGTGCTGTGTATTGGTAGCTAGAAAGGTGTTGATAACACACCAGTGTTCTGGCTACTGCTGAGCAGTGCTGCACAGCATCAGGGCTGGCTCTCCAACATTCCTCCCCACCCCCCGCTACCCCCCCCTCCCCGACCTAGGGGTAGACAAGATCTTGGGAGGGGACATAGTCAGGACAGCTGACCCAAACTGACCAAAGAGATATTCCATACCACATGATGTCTGCTCAGAAATAAAAGCAAGGGGAACAGAGCAGGAAGAAGGGGAATTAGTTATTTATGACATTTGTCCTCCAGAGTAACGGCTATGTGTACTGAAGCCCTGCTTCCTGGGAAGTGGCCAGACATCGCCTGCTGATGGGATTTGATCTTTTGCTTCTGCACACACATCTTTGCTTTGCTTCTATTAAACTGCCTTTGTCTTGACCCGCAAGTTTGAGGGGTTTTTTTTGTTCCATCTTATTTTCTTCCCTCCCCATCCTGCTGAGGAAGGGGGTGATAGAGTGGCTTGTTGGGCACCTGGTGTCCAGCCAAGGTCAACCCACCACACTTGAGTTTATGGTAATCAGAGCCTGACGAGTACTTCAATGGATTCACAACCCACATCTAGTCTAGTCCCACATCTCTTACATGGTCACAGACAAATCACTGAACTCCAACAAGTCCTTTCCTGTACACAAACTTGCATTAGGAATCAATATATTTAAATTAATTTTAAAGACCTATGTAAGTATCTCTGCACTGATTTTTCTTTCCC
>NW_010325424.1:0-10705 GCF_000700745.2 Antrostomus carolinensis | reverse complement strand
TTTCCCTATAGGGATTTACCTAAAACTGTGTCCTTAGTAGATGAAGGGGAACCACTAGAATAATTTTGAAGTAATTTTAAATGAACATACTGTATTTATACAAATGCCAGTTAAGCTAATGCAGTTCTGCATTCAGTAGTTTAAAACACTTGAACACTAAAAAAAAGCAGCTCTGAACTGAAATCAGACCCATATATTTTCATAAACAACAACCTACTTTTCAAAGTTATTACTTAATTCCTGTTTGTAAATTATTTTGAGATCTTGGAGTAAAAGTAAAAAAACAGTTCCCATTGAACTCACTGCCACATTATTGCAGCCTTACACCAGAAAAGCACCAAAGAAAGATGGTTTAACACAACGGAGAATTAGCTCTTCCACAATTTTAAACTGTCATATTTATGGATCATCTGTGATTTTCAGCTGTTTCAAAGTGTAGGAAACTCAAGACCAGCTTTTCAACACCAGCTAGCAGAATCATTCTGTATGATGTGTTTTACTCTCTCTCACTATGAATGTTAAAATTCCTGCATCATCTGTTCATTGGGTTGCATTTTCTATTGTAAGAGGCTTAGTATCTGATGAGAGAAGCATAAAAGTGATTTAATTTTGGCAAGCTGTACAACTAAAATCAGCATTATTTCTGCTTAATAAACTCATCTTTCACACATACCTCTGTTAGCTAATGCTTAAAAAGAAGAAACAGTAATAAGCACTGAAAACATAAAACTGGTTTATGGCTAATTTTTAAGGACTACTGAGAACACCTGAACACCAGGACAAGATTATGAGCAGAGCTAGATTTTAGTTACCTTTGGAGAAATAAGCTCATTTTTATGATAAATTTAAAATGAGATTTAAAGCTGGAAATAATAATACTTACGACTTTTGTGGCACTGACTTAGTTGCAACTTTCCCTGCTGGATCACTCCACTCTGCAAACAAAGGAAACACATTTTCAAATGTCAAAGATTACTGTAGAATTAAAATGCACCCAAAGCTGTCAGCCCATCTAATTATACTTGGTTTCACAACATGCCACAATGCATAACATGTAATAAGAAATGGAACTGATCTGCTTTAGCACCATAGAAATTAATTTTTTAGCCTTTGCTTTAATGATGTTAAACAGGGGGAAAAAAACCCAAACAAAACAACCCAACCCTGACTGTTAGGACTAGGATGATAAAGACCTACTTTGTACATTGTATCCTGAGGTCAGATGTTGGGAGTCCTACAAAGAAGAACACACAAAATGTCAGCATTAGTTAAATAAGGTAAGGGAAATAATCTGTTTTGTAACACTGAGCATGCTAATGCCAGGATTCTTGTTGGCTCACAATAACTAAGCTGCTTCCTTAATGTCACAGTGTTTTCTTGCTTAGTTTTTCTCTAGGCTTTATAGTCCACAGTGATTGTAATCAGCTTTCCTTCCAAGCAGAGTCTGATCATTTGGAATTAAGGTGTTATTTACAACCTCATCTTACAGCCAGGCACTACTTTGCTGGAAGTGTTAGTTCTGTAGGATGTTAAAGTCATTAAAGCCCTTACTGCACTTCCTCTTAGGGCATTATTAGTTCCTAATATTATACTGTGCTGTCAGTCAGTCCCTTGTGAAGTAAATCATGCCCTAAGAGTAAGCATGGCACTTTAAATTTGAATGTCAAAGGGGTAAATTGTTCTGATAAGTTCCACCTTTTTATCACACCTTTTATATATGTTCCTCATGATGATACTTTTTTTTTAATAGTTAAATTGAGAACTTTTAATAGTGCCCTTCTCTGGTTTATATGGCTGTACAATCTAGCCACATAATGTCTAAAATCTATAGTTTAGCTAGCTATAATTGATTAAATGTGATGTTCTGAAGAGACATTTCTGTTGTATTATTTAAAGTAAAATTAACAAACTCAGAAACATTTATGTGCTTGCTTGCCTACTTCCTGAAATGATAGCTCAAGAAAAAAAAAAAAATCAATCTAATTTATATTTTTTATTGAAGTTATACAGTCAAGAATTTAAGGATCAACATTTAACATGCCCAGAAATTAACTTTGATGTGGATCTTAAAAGTTCAAAGCAAACTCAGTAAAAACAGAAAAGCAAAACAAAATTTTAGTTTCTCTGAACCTATGTTTATACTCCTGCCAATGGAGATAGTGGCAGTCTGAGACCAATTTCTGTAGAAGCCATCAAAAACAGAGCACTGAATTAAGAGATGGTATAAATTAAAAAAAATACAGCTTCCAATGGTCAAACTCCTCTACTGTCACTATATTCCCTTTCACCTAAATGGATTCAACTTTAACCCAATTTGCAATGAGGATTATACTTGTGTATGATTATGACTTCTGATGCTTAATGCTGAAGCAGTTCACTGTGGCAACAATGGCAGTGCTAGAGCAGTAACAATCACATCCCATTAAAATAAGGCATTCTGGGCACTGGCTTTGGTTTTTTTAAGGAGCCACAGACACTGCTAATTTCATAGGATTTCCAATTAAGTATGGCAGCTGCATTTCAGACAGAGAAATATCTGCCAAACAGATAAAATCGGTAAGAGGAAAATCACATTCCAGCTTCTAAGACATGATATGATAGCTTGAACCATAATGTCAAGCAGTACCAGTTTTATAAGCTATTTTCCAAGGTCCCGCCTTTAGAAAGAAATGTTTACGTAGCTCCATGTCAGACTGGTGTAGATTTCCCACACTGGGGAAGTTCTGACCTTCCCCAACCATCATCAGCTCACAGCTATTCAGGTCCCAGCAGAAGATACCTCCATCAATAATTGCACTAGGTATGAGCTCGATCTTCAACAGTGCTACCAGAATCATAGCTAGGTGGCAACAACGGAATTTGGGCTAAAGGCATGTTCAAATCATACAACTTAACAATTCACTACGTGTTAGGTGAACTGCAGGTACTTTCCAGGCATGTGCTTTCAACATGGCAAGTGCTGAGTGCATACTTCCAACAAGGCCAATACTAAGGATCACATCACATAACTTCGTGTCCTTGGAGTGTGCACACAGACAGATGCCATAGCACTGTTCACATGCAAGAACATTTTAAGTCACTGTAAATCTGACCATGCAGCCTAAACCTTATCATGCAATTAGTTACTAAATAGGTGCAAATAACCATTTCATCCATTGCATTGCACAAACAGTAATGGAAGAAAAACAAGCAAATAAAATATATTGTACTTGATGTAGAAAGACTCTTATAACAACAGAGATAAAGTTCACTTTGCCTCCACTGTAACTTCTGCAGCTTTAGATAAACAGTCTTACCAGTAACAACCGTCTGATTTGGAATTTCCAACTAAAAATAGTGTTAGAAATTTTTGAAAATGGAACCAATTACAAAAATAAACTCTCCAGTAAAGAACACTCAACAGAACAGAATGTCAATCAGGTCACTGGTAATAGCCTACTTGTACCTTGCTTGGGATAGGAAACTTGGTTTGCTCAGCCTTGCCAGGAGTGTGAATAGCAGTAAGAGGAGGAGGCCAGGAATGGGTCATCTCCTAGGGAAGAAAAAAAAAAAAAGTTTTTGAAAACAAATTCATGTACATAAAAAAGAAACAGAGGAAAAAATGCTCATGTATCTTCCACTGAGCCTGGACATGCAGTTGCTTAAGGAAGCATCACCACTCATCTTTATGTGCTAGATGAACACCTTAACTACCCAACAGGTTCCACTTCCTGGGAATGAGGGTGAGGACAGGTTTTACTCTTGAAAATTTTGACCATCTCTGTCTTCATCAGGTGGCAGCTGACCCCTACTCCACGGTCAGCCTGTCATGCTGTATGAATGAAGCCATCATGGTATAGAGCAGGGTTTTACCTGCAAAGCCCAAGCAGGAAGGGGATCCTTCCTGTACTGCACTGGATGCAACCCTATAGAGGATTGCATAGTGGCAAAATAAACCAGAGACAGCTCTAGAAAAAGCTGGATAAGTTGGATAGGACTTGCAGGGTAAATGGTTGGTGTAGAAGAGAGTGGGGACAGTGCCCTGTAAAGCATCTTCTCATAGCACTGGCCATAGGCACTTGCTGTGGCATGCAATGTCACAGAGCACTATTGATTCCATTTTAAAATGAGGGACTGAGATTAGGTGATTTGCACAGGATAAGCCCATACTTAACTAGGAAACCCAAGTGTCTGGTGAAGACCTGTCTACCAGACCATCTAAGCAACACGCCCATTTTCTGTATCAGTGTGTTAATTCATCATTTGCACATGCATGTTCCAACTATCTTCAAATAAATCACCTGGATGCCCATGGCTATGAAATAAAAGCAGAAGAGACGGTGCACACCCTGCTTTCCCATACTGAGGCCTAGAACTGTCACCCCACGGAGCTCGGTGGGAGCAGTTCAGAGGAGGGGGAAAATCTGAAAAATAGAGAAACTGCAATAGTGTTGTTTTAGGCAGAGCTTGTAAAAGCCCTTCTAATTAATGTGTTTTATGGTAGATGCTGCTCCATTCTCTTATCTTTGTTTTTAATTTAATAAATATTCAGAGATCCAGTAATACTTGTCTCTGGCAATTTGTTATATCTTTGTCTTTGTTGTTTTTCTTTGCCTACATAGCTCAGTAACGATTCTTTCTTAAAACAAGGGAGACAGAGTAAAAGTGAGTCTGATACAGGAAATTTTGCGTGCAATGGCCATAATCCTGACTGCAATAAAATAAACTTCCCAGCTACTATTTCACACTGGTCAAGCCCAGGGCCAGTTACAAGAAAACTTATAAACACACAAGTTTCTGTAGGTAACAAAACAACCACTGCAAACGCTCTGCAAGTTAAAATATAACATAAACCAATGAATTAAAGAAAATATTCCTGTTGTCAAAAGGCCAGTGTGGTGGGTGCATCTGGGCTAAAGACATGGCCTGGGTGGCTACAGCTGGATGCAATGTATAATTCACCGAAGGTACAGCCAGTAAGTTTCTGGTCTCCAGTTATCCCTCACAAATCATGCATCATACAGGAAGTTAGGAAAGAGAAAGGAAAAGTATGCACCTCAGTCAATCGGACAGGTAGATGTGCAAGCTTTCCCCAAGCTCCTATTAGGCACTGGTATTTTATTGAAGCCCCTCAAACTTCCACCCTTAGCAATGCTGCTGCTGCAAGGTCTGGCTGAGTCCTGGCAGAGGCAGGAGGGCAGGGCTGGTCTGGCCTCCCAGCCCCGTTGGGCTCTGCCGCTCTGCTTCCACCAGTGCAGTGACCACAGACATGCTTGTGGGTTATCTAAAGGGACAGACAGCACAGCCTGGGGCCAAGCTTGCCAGGTCCTTCTGCAGATGATCCAGGGACAGGGGAGGGTGCAGATGCCTCTGCAATCCTGAAGGAGTTTTTGGGTTTCTGCCTGTGGAGCTCAGGGCCTGTTTTTGTTGCACAAAGACCAAACGGTGGCGATGAGGAGGAAAGAGGCAGCTTGTGAACAGCTCATCCCTCCTGGCGGGTGAGGCTGCAGCAGCTCAGGGCAATGACGAGAAGTACGCTATTATATTGCACTGACTGTTTGACCTCTGCACAGAGGAAGGCAGAAAAGAGATTTAAGCATCCAGTGAACTTTTCTGTGAGATAACATAATCCAAATCCTGCATGCCTCTGCCAAATCCTATGCCACAGAGGTTGCTTTGTGGCAAATCTCTTCATTGCAAAATGATGAAACAGAGACTGTATCACATAATTAAAAGAGGGACAGGCAGCCTGATTGAAGGCAGAAATGAAGCATATTCTAGAACTGCAATTATAGGTTTGACCTCAGTCTCTTCCTGCCCACACATAAAAGGCTGGAGAGAGCCTAGGATTCATGGGAAGGTGATGCCAGCAAGTATTTCAGACTATTCACTGTCAAAATGCATCTAGTGTCCACTGTGTACCAACTTGGAGGGCTGAAGTGTAAGCAGATCTAGTCTTCTCCCTGTTAGGGGAAACCTGAACACAAAACAGTGGGAAAAGGAAAAATGAGTCTGCTATTATTTGGGAAAATTCAATTACAAGGTAAAAAATCCTGACTCTACTGAGGTAAAAGGCAAAAGTCAACTTCAGTGAGGTTAGGACTTACCAATCCATGTGTTTACAGTGACCTCATGACCAAAGTCTATTACAAAGGTACAAGCCAGCTACATTGAAGCATTTCACTTCAGTTATCACTGCAATAAAAAATTATTGGACGGAAAATTCCAGATAGGATCACCCATGCAAAACACCACAAGTATTTAAAGCTCAGCACATATAAAAACAGGTTGGAAGTGGTGAGGAAGTATATAGGTACTTAAAGAAACACACCTACATCTACCTACAGACAGCTGTCACAGCACTGTTGACCAAAGAACCTTGAATAATCGTAGAGAAAGTTTTAAGTTTATTCATTGAAAAATGTCACTTCAAAATGTATGGGCAGCAGCCCCACACCAACTGCCACGCAGCTGCGTGTTATACTCACACAGAGCACAACTGAGCTACAGAATGACAAGCAAAAATGGCACTGCACTGTTTTCAGTGAAGGGTCAGAACCCCAACCCCACATCCTGCAGACATGTGACCGTGTCCTGGTTTTGCTAGGGTAGAGTTAATTTTCCTTTTAGTAATTAGAAGAGTAGTATTTTACTTTCAGTGTTTCAGTTCAGACTTATCATGAGAAGAATGTTGATAAAATACCAATGTTTTTAGTTACTGCAGCTCAAGGCCACAGTTTGTCTGTTTCACAGCTGCACTAGGACTGGGAGGGGGAAGCGCAGTGAGGAGCAAAACCCAAAACTGGCATCTGGATGTGCCAATGAAATATTCCATATCATATCACGTCATGCCAGTATATTAACCAGGGATGACCGGAAGACGGGCACATTCTCTCGGGGATCGCTCAGGCTCACTCTTCCGGGGTTTCGGTTCGGGACCGTCTCGGCTCCGGGATCGTTAGCTGGCACAGGCTGGGAATTGGTCAGTGGGCGGTGAGCACTGTGTATCACTCATTTGTATAGTCTGTTATTACTGTTGTTATCATTATCATTTTTCTTTTAATTAGTAAATAGTTTTTATCTCAACCCGTGAGTCTTCGCCCTTCTTTCCAAATTCTCTCCCCTGCTCCCTGGGTGAGGGGGGGGGGGGGGGGATAGAGCAGGCTGTGTTTGGCTGCAAGCTGCAAGCAAAAGGGTGAATCCACCCAAACCACCACAGACCGTCTGCTTAACTCTCCCCTACTCTGTTCCTTAAGCACATGCACATTACTTTGGAGAATCAGAAGAAAGGATGTCATTTGTTTAATCATCCACACGACTTCACCATTCTTTGCTAAGCCCCAATTTCTTTTGGCAGTCTCTCATCTCTAAGTACTCACTAAACTCAGTTTTGTTTAACTTGTGAAATCTGATATATCCCCCTTCTAATATGTTATGACTATAAAGAACCACACAGACAGTGTGTGTGTGTCGTGTGTGCATCCATTAAGATGTATATAAACATCTTGGTTTGTAAATACCTGGGAAAGTAGGTAGGGAATTGCATTTTTAAATATTTTTTTTTCCCCAGGAAAAGTTAAAAAACTGTAATCAATCCAAATTTGGAAGTATTTAGAAATTCCTGGAAGTAACAATAATAAAACCAAGCATATGAAATGCTTTAAAGAGGAATTTAATGGAAACAAAGTAATCCCACAAAATTGAGTTAGGATTTATTTTCACATGGTTTGGACTTAAAATAATTCCAAAATCATGTTAACTGTTGGAGTGGGTAGATGACTGCTATGGAAGCATGCACTTTTTTATAGACCTGGAGATTAAACGAGAAAGTAAACCTGCACAGTTTGTTGGCTTAAAAGTCACTGTGGTCCTCTGATGTAGTAACATCAAGCATCCTCCTTTCTGAAAATTATTTAAACATTGTTTTAATTGACTCCATGTGCTTTATTTATTAGAGCTAGGCATGCTCGTCTCTTCAGCTATGTCTGCTTTTTTCAGCTATAAAAGCCCTCAGGTAAGTAACTAAGAAGGACACATCAGATGCAATCTAATGAATCACCAAAAATACAAATACTCCAAGCAAACTTTTTAAGTGCTGCAGAAGTACAAGGCCAAATCACAATTTAAATGGAAGGAGAGGACTGGGGAAGGATTTAAACTTGCAAGTTTCTAAGGAAAAGGTCAGAGCAAGAGAAGTGAGTACAGGGGATATGGGGCAGATGGTAAATAGTTTTACAAAACTAGTCCCTAAAATTAATAGCTGTCTTCAAGATTTATTTCCTTTCTCTGTATTTCATTTTTCCATAATTTCCTTCTTGTTCCAAATAAAGTGTGCAGTGTTTTTAAATACAGATAAAAGCACTGAGACAGGTTCTAGGAGGTCATTATGGAAAAAGGCAGCTAGACGGTACTCTGTGTCCCTACTGAGGCAGCTTCTCTTCCTACAGCGCACTCTAAACTGCTTAGCCTGATCTAATTTGAAGTCTCCCAAGATATAGGGCTCACGCTACTTCCCTTGGGAGAATTGAGGGGAGACATGAGAACAGTCTTCAATTACAGAAAGAGCTGTTGCTAAAGGAGAGAATAATGCGTTCTCCAGTTTTATGGTGGATATGAACTTAAACTGCAGCCAGAAAGATTCTCGTTAGACATAAGAAAAAGCTCTCTAATGATAAGGACCGTGCAGCAGTGAAACAGATTGCTCAGAGAGCTACACAGACTCCATCTTTGGGGGAACATACTTAAGAACAGATTAGCACACATCAGTCAGGAATGGCTTAGGAAGAATTGATTCCTGCCTTGGGACAGAGAGTAGATGATGAGATTTCTAAGACCCTTCCCAGCCCTTTTTCTTGTTCTGTAGTTTGATAGATCTATGTTGGCCAAACGCTACCCTTACTGCCCATCTTGTGGATAGTAGATTCACAAAAAAGGCAGAAGAAGAAAGTAACGATTCCAGTGTTTGCCTTCTGTGGCATTAGAGTCCCCAAAGGTAGTTTCAGGACTGACACTTTGCCCACATCATTAGAGCGCAGCCTGAGGAGCAGAAGGAGGAGCAGACCTGCACACATTGCTAGCAATAAATGCAATCCGAGGCCACTTCTGCTAAAGAGACCTTCTCTGTGGTACTTTCTCTGGCAACTGCCCTTCTCAGTCCTTTTAACTCTAAGCTAAATCTGCTGCTTTAAACATTCTCAAATTTTTGGTTACACAGTATGTTAAAGTTGCATTCAAAAAAAAAAAAAAAGCTGAATAGATGTTCTAAGGTTATTACAAACCTGATGTTATAGCTGGTGCTAAGCAATCTACTGCCTTCATGGAATAAAGATAACCAAGTGCTTTACCATTTATTAAAGCATCTATTAATGATTTATTAATGTTTTATTAACTATTTATCAATGCAACCTTAATAAAAAGCATGTCTTGTTTCACAGTATCTTTCTGGTTTCTGCATTTATACAAACCTGATCAAACTCTCTCTGTTAGAAAGCCAGGAATGCATGAGGGGCAGCCACATTTTATGTGTGTGATGCATACTGAATTAAAAAACATTTCAACCCATTTCATCTTGGGAAAAGGCTAAGGAAAGAATGAATATATAGATATATATTTATACATGTACAAGCAAATGACACTAAAGCCTAAAGGAACACAAGGGCAATAAACCTACAGGTTGTTTTTGATTCATATTCCTTATGAAGGAATGGAAAATTTGCATGGGCAGTTGGGAATACCCTGACCAGTAATCTGGCTTGCTTTATACTGGGTCAAAGGCTTCCTGAGGAAAGGATTTTGATACATTGTCAGTATTGACAGAGACATGACAGATAAATTCATGGATATGCATTTGATTATCATGTTTCAGCACTTAAAAAAATTCTCAACATCAAAGGGATACAACATCTTTTTTCCTCTAAGGGGAAGGAAAAAAAAAAAGAAAAAGATGTCAGTAACGGCCTGATGGCCTCCAAGAGGAAGTCAGTTTTCCTGGTATAAATGTTAAGGCAGGAAACATTTTACTCGTGCAAATGTTTTAGCAAATTTATTACCAGTGGCTAGTGCCCAGTACATATTTTTGGAGGAACAATGTGGCAGCATCCGCGACGATGCTTTTGTCATACCAGAATTTATCTTGCTACTGTACCAAAAACTACTAGAAAGCCATTTGCAAACACAGTGCACACACACAAGTTTATTGCTGAAAAGCTAGAGTTTATTCTAGAAAGAGCAACCATTTCCCTGACCATAATCTAAAACCACAGTGTTCACCTTGTGGGTTTTACCAATTACAACAATCAAGTTCCCTTTGCCCAACTAGGAAATGGGATGCATTCCATATCTTCCCATGGTAAATTAATTTTCCTTTCCATATTAACAAGAAGGGGAAGGACAGACAAAAATGATAATCAGTGAAAATGAATATAGAGATTGCATTAGAAGCCAATAGGGGTTGACTATAAACTCTACAACATGTTTTCTTTTCCTATATTGTTAACATTTGGAAATCCACAAGGAAAGTGATAACAATATGGACATTTTCTTTTTCTGTTGAGCTTCTCAATGCTCTCTGACTCCCGTATACCTCATACTTTTCAATATATTTTCCTCATATTACAGCTTTTATAACTAGTAATACTCATATTCTTTGCTTAGAGCATTTAGAAGGCAATAAAAAAATAGCAAATCATGATTGATGTACTGTATTGGGTTTGCGTGGCAAGGTTTT
>NW_010325423.1:23362-23592 GCF_000700745.2 Antrostomus carolinensis | reverse complement strand
CAAATAACCGTGTCCTGGGCTGCATCAAGAATAGTGTGGGCAGCAAGTCAAGAGAGGTGATTCTCCTCCTCTACTCCACTCTTGTAAGGCCCCACCTGGAGTACTGCATCCTGTTCTGGAGCCCCCAACACAAGAGAGACCTGGAGCAGCTAGAACAAGTCCAGAGGAGGCCACAAGGATGATCCAAGGGCTGGAGCACCTCTCCTGTGAGGACAGGCTGGGGGGGTTGG
>NW_010325423.1:11307-23297 GCF_000700745.2 Antrostomus carolinensis | reverse complement strand
CTACAAGAAAGCTGGGGAAGAACTTTTCATAAGGGCAGTTAATGACAAAACAAGGGGAAATGGGTTTAAGCTGAAAGAGGGTAGGTTTAGATTAGATATTAGGAAGAAGTTCTTCACTGTGAGGGTGGTCAGACACTGGAACAGGTTTCCCAGAGAAGTTGTAGATGTCCCCTCCCTGGAAGTGTTTAAGGCCGGTTTGGATGAGGCTTTGAGCAACCTGGTCTAGTGGAAGGTGTCCCTGCTGATGGCAGGGGGGTTGGAACTAGGTGATCTTTAAGGTCCCTTCCAAACCAAACCATTCTATGATTATATGATTCTATGATTTTCAAAGAGACAGATTAAGTGGTTAGAGAAAATATTTATTACATTGTATTTTTGATGAAAAACAAGGAAAAGAACCTGAGACAAAAAAGTGGGAAGATTATATTAAATTAAAATGGCCTGTTTTCTCTGTTTTCTTATTTAGTATGCTTTATAGCTCTTTTAAATTTATAATTAAATTAAGTGAAATATTACCAGAGGAATGTTTTCACAATAAAATATGCCCTAATTACTTAGTGTTAATGATATCAACTATATTCTTGATGCAGATTTTTGTCCTGATTTAATACTTGCATGTTGACATTATTGGTCCCAAAAGAAATTTAGTCTTCAACTCTTAACAAGATACACAAGACAATTCGTAAATAAACAAATAAAAAAACCTAGTGTTTCTTACTTTTAAAACCTGCATGTCTTGAACTTACTTCTCCTCCCCTACAAGTTGGAACACAATTCGGTCAATCGTATGTGCAGCAAAGTGCACTTCTAGAGCACATCAAAAACTAAAGATACGGTACATGAGGCATATGAGAATTGCTGAGTAAAACTACAAAAATCACTTTTCTCAAACTTTGATTGAGTCAACCTGCATTATGTGTCATTGTACATACCTTAATCAGGCACATAAAAAAGCTTACATGGAAGATTTCACTAGTTAAAAGTGACATTGTGGAAAGTGGGAAGGATAGGAAAAAAAATAGACAGAAAGAAACACATTTTTTAAGAGATGCAGTGGATTTTGCTATGTGGAGGAAAGAATCTCAATATCACCTAGTGAATTACTCTTCACAGTCCTTTTGACAGCAAATGGAGAAGCTACCTAAAGCATTTTCCAATCCTGTTCAGAGCTCCCTAGGTAGTCATCTTTGTGGATAAATATTGTAACACTATTACAGCTTCTAAACAGAGAACAAAAAAATCTGGTAAACAGAATATTAAGTGTTATTATGTAATACACATAGACACTAGAGAGTATGGAAACCTGTCTCAGAGAAAAGTAGTAATAATTGTCCATTATCATCTTCAAAAGTCTTGGCTGCAATTCACATGGCTCAGGACCACAGCTTATGACACTTATCTTGTTAAAGATTTTCCTTTCACACAGACACAAAACCAAGAAAATCTGTGGTAGGAGTAGTTTATATGTTTATTTACCTAGGACAAAAATACTTGTGAAAGCAGGAATCTGAAAAAAAAAAAAAAAAAAAAAAATGGGCTTTCATATTAAACAACAAAAGATCACAAATAACCGCAATCAAATAACCCAAACACAAAGATTGCTTCTTTCAAAACACAGAACTGTCACTTAGTGATTACTGCCTTAGAAACAAGATCAGAGTCAGAGTCTTCATGCAAAAGTGGACATGTCATTCATATACACAAATATAATTGTATTTTGTTCTATCACTGTAAAAGTTAGCACATCAGCTGCATACAAATCTTCAACAGAAAAAAAAGTTAAGGGCTCTAGAGAAATACAGCTATACTTTTATCCTTCTACCTTAAGACCATACAATAATCAAACTGATCTACTTCAAACTGATTTCATTGCCAGAGCTGTGTAATCTGTTTCCAGAATACATATTTGGAACATATCAACCTTTTGTGTGAGTCAAGAGTATCTTCTTGGATATGTTCCTACCTTAACATTTGGCAGCACCGGCTTAAAAATCATGCATAGCACTTCCATTTGCTAGAATATGTTTGGTAAAATTGTTGTTAAACTACTGACCATGACACTGAAGGTACTAGTATTATAGTAGCCCTGACATAATATGAAAGTGATTTCATGTCACTAAATTCCCCAAGAGATAGTCTAGTTTCAATTTCTTTAGGAACAGAAATTACTCACTCAGTGACTGTTTTGAAGTTATAACTTATGTGGAATTAGCAAACTATTCATAACTGAAAAATGCAAATATGGTAAAAAGAAGACACTAATTATAATGATTTGTTAACCTTTCCTTTTCCAAATGTGTGAGGTGACTTGGAAATAATCCGGTGTCTTTTTAAATTACTTCACAATCACAGCTTCATTCAAGTTTGACAGTTAATATTTTTGTACATTACCACAATTATGCCAAACACTCATCACCACTAGTTTGTGGGTCAATGCTGGTCTGCCACATTTCTAAAAAACAGACAGATTTCTACTTCTTGTCAGGGTAAATTTTAGGATCAGAAGGTAATGACAAATGTAGGCCACTAATTGCCAAAAATTATTATTTGAAAGGCATTTTCTGGCTCGAGGAATCTTTTTTTGCCAAGTATAGAATATCCGTTTTTTCAGTACCAGTCATAATCATTAAGGTAAAAAGGATACACTAGCTGATGTAATATTTTTATGACAGTTTTACAAAAAAAAATCTAAAATCACCAAAAAACTTAGAATTCTCTTCTTCAATTAGCATTGATTTTTAAAATATTTTCAAACAGAGAGAAATTATCTGAATCTGGCTTTGAAAATATCCAGTTAGTGTATACTGCAGTAAAAACAAGTAGCAGAAAAAAATCACACCAAAAATTACACATAGAAGACCTTATAGAAAATATTTGGGTTTTTTAAACAAATGTCCTTAGCAGATTGAACGAAAAATAAAAAATCTCTGATGATAATTAAATTGGAGATGGAGGCCTGTCCCTGTTGCATATGCTTCTTTACCTTAAGAAAGCCAAGGGCATCATTCTTTCATGAAAAATCTCAAGTCAGATCTTGGAGAAGTTCTACCAGCCGAAGTTACTAGTTACTTGAGACTTTCAGTTCTGCAGTAGGACCACAATTCCTACTTGATGATCCTAGTCCTCCCATGATAGTTAGACGACTTTGTTTGAAAACCCACTGAGGTGATGGAGAAAAAAACACCTATTGACACTGTATTTGTCTCTTTTAAAAAACCCCATAGTCAGGCAAAGAACAGGACACATCTAGGTCCATTAATAATTATTCCTAGCCAAAATCTACCTATCATATTTTGAATGATGCTCTGACATACACTGAGACTACTTACAACTTAATTCTTATCAAGATAAACCTCATATTTTCCTTATATCATCACTACCGAGACAAAAGTTTTGGCAAGTAGAAGTAAAGCAATGTATCACCCAGAGCATCAGGGATCCATTTGTTCTCTGGCTCTTCCAGCTTCACAAGCAGCACTGCTCAAATGATCACACTGCAGTGTGCTTTAGTGTTGTGAGCAAGTCAATAACCTTTGCAGTTGCGAAAGGAGCAAGTGCTTTAAACAGAGGGGTTGGATGGAGAGGTGGCAAAGGTTCCTCTGTTCATGGAGAACAACAGAACTGAAAACCACACAAAGAACATCCTTCTTCCAGCGTAATGTAATTAGTGACAAAACCTATGAGAATCTCAGGAAATTGTAAAGAACTAGGTGGCGGCACATGGATCCTTTAGCAAAAGTCAAGGAATGAGAATATGCTTATTTTTGTTTAAAAAGTTGTTATTGTGGATTAAATGTATTTTATCACTCTTTACTGCTGTTTTTATAAGACAGATGGCAATCTAAAACATGATAAGAAATGATGGTATTAGGAAAGAAAACCAGGACACATAGGAATTTATTTAATGTAATTTAATGTGTTTATGTAGTTTCATATATCAGAACAAATTCATAATGAGAAATTTTTGCTAATTGTGCTAATAATACCCCTTATGTTGACAAGAACTTCTTGTTTTAGTCCCAGGAATGGATAAATTCTTTACTAATAGAATAAAAAGTACACTCTAGTTTGCATAGCAGTGAAAAAATGCAAGCATACAGGGGAAAAAGACTGAGGAATTTTCACTATGTCATTTAATGACACACCTCTCGTTGTTCAGTCAAGTTGATTGAGATGGATTACTTCAATTAAGATACATCTGTCTGAATGCATTTCTATTGCAGGGGGCACCTGGTGACAATGTCACACATTGTGTTACAAGTTATTTTACTAGACAATTGAGCAGTCTTTGGTTTACACAAAGATATCAAGCCATTGTTATTTTTTTAATTCACATTTCTTAGGAAGAGCATGGTAGTTTCCTGTGCATTTTAGTCTCCTGGCTGAGTCCATTCCCCCAACATAAGTGCCGTGTTGGAACTGGGTGTTCAGGTTTGTGATCACCCGTGCTAAAGAACAAGCACACACACTAGATGAGCTAATTCCAGTAAGACAGCATCCTGGATCACCAGCACTAATTTCTCCAGCAGAAGCATAACTTGCCATGCCACAGCTTCTGCTGTCATTTACTGGAGGGTGACAATATGATCATAAAAAGGAAAGTGTGTATAACATGTCAAAGTATTCATATGTAATTTCTGTTCAAATATGCTTTTTTTTTCTGTAAAACATGGTCATTGGTCTGAGACTATTCAAATACAGCAGCACAGATCATTCTGATTATTTTGCTGGGAGAAAATATAGCTATGGCTTCCCACACACAGGAAAAAAAAAAAAAAAAAGAAAGAAACTTCAAATAATTCAGATCTAGTGCAAATGTAGCTCCCACAGATATCTCCACACTAAATTTTTTAGTGACAAGATTGCTAGTATGAGTTACATGTCCAACATTAAAGAGTGATAAAAAAATGGTAAGTGGGAAAGTAATATCATTTGTACTGATAAAGTAGCACTAAAAAGACAGCTGTAATCCATACAAAGACAGGATGGATGAGGGTGTAATAGAAAATACAAATACTGTAACCCTTTGGAAGCTTCTTTTTCAGATCCCTACACTCTCACACCTTTTTCTTCCTCTGTTAAAAACAGCATCTTTAAGATGACTGAAGGAAACCCAAGCCATTCTTTAAAATTACTCATAATTTCCTTTATAAAAAATTTGCTTTCTATTTTTTTGCTTTCAGCTGGACAGAAAGGCATAATTATTACTATTTTTGAAATAGTCAACTGCAGCAACCTTGAAATAACAGTACTTTGAAGGGAATAACAGTTTCTTCCTGTTTAAACAAACAAAACTAAAAAAAAAAAAACCCTGTTGTTTATTGCAAATTTTAAAATTTAAAAACAAGTGAGGAAAATGTACCCTTGCTGGAAGAGAATCAGGTCAGAGGATAATTCAACAAACTGGGCATGTGTCAGAACTGATGGGATACAGTCAAGTGTGCTGAGGGAGCTGGCAGATGTCATTGTGAGGCCATTCGCAATAATCTTTGATTGGTGATAGCAACTGGAAGAAGTACCTGAGGACTGGAGGAAAGCAGATGTCACATCTGTCTTCAAGGGCAAGAAGAAGAACCCAGGAAACTACAGGCTGGTCAGCCTCACCTCAGTCCTTGGGAAGATGCTGGAGCAGCTGGAAACCATTTCCAGGCACATGAAGAGCAAGAAAATCACCAGGAGTAGTCATCATGGCTTAATCAAGGGGAAGTCATGCTTGATCAACTTAATAAAATTCTACAGTGAGATAACTGGCCTGATAGATGAAGGGACAAGAGTAGGCATTGTCTGCCTACACTTCAGTGAGGCCTCTATGTCCCATAAGATCTTCATAAAGAAGCTGTTGAAGTATGGGCTGGATCAGCAGTGAGGTGGATGAAAAACTGGCTGAACAGCTGTGCCCAGAGTGTGTTGATCAGTTCTGGGTCTGATCCTGCTTAGGATTGTCAATAATATCCTGGACGATAGGGCAGAGTGCACTCTCAGGAAGTTTCCTGACGTCACAAAACTAGATGGAGTTCCAGATATGCCAGATGGTCATGCTGTCAACCAGAGGAACCTCAACAGGCTGGAGAACTGGGATGATAGGAACGTCATGCAGTTTAACAAGGAGTCCTGCACCTGGGGAGGAACAACACCAATGTATTTTGGGGGGCACCCAGCTGGAAAGCAGCTCATCAGAAAAGGACCTAGGGGTCCTAGTAGACATCAAGCTGAACATAAGCCAGCAATGTGTCCTTGCTGCAAAGAAGGTGAATGGTATCCTGGGCTGCATTAGGAGAAGCGTTGCAAGCAGGTCAAGGGAGGCGATTCTTTCCTTCTGCTCAGTACTAGTGAGGTCATACCTGGAGCATCTATCCTATAAGAAAAGGCTGAGACAGCTGGGACTGTTCAGCCTGGAGAAGAGAAGGCTCAGGGGGATCTCATCAATGCAGAGAGATATCTGAAGGAGGAATTCCAGGAGGACAGAGCCAGACTCTTTTCACTGGTGCCCAGTGACAGGACCAGAAGAAATGGGCACAACTTGAAACACATGAGGTTCTGTGAGGGTGACTGAGCACTGGCATAGGTTGCTCAGAGATATGGTGGACTCTTCATTCTTGATATTCAAAAGACATCTGGACATGGTCCTGGGAAACTGGTTTAGATGGATCCAATTGAACTTGGGGGTTGGACCAGATGACCTTCAACTGTCCCTTCTAACCTCAATTGTTCTGTGATTCTGTAATATGTTTCAGTTTGTGAAGAAGATACATTTTTATTTTAAAAATAAACAGAATTTACACTGAGTCAAAATGTTGCACTGTATCAAGACCAGTTTCAAACTCATCTTGTAGGTCAGCAGTGATAGATTTTGGATTTGATTCTTCCACCTGAAACCTTGTAATTTTGTTCTCAACTTCAACTACACCAGTAGATTCTTTGTTAAAATGTATTCTGTTTCTCCCTCAGGGTCCACCCTTGACATTCACCATCAACCTAGAGTGATGGCTGGGAAGGGGCTGTCCCTTGCCCATTTTTCCAGTCAGCAGAAATAAATGTGGCAGCTCTGGCACTGTGAAGCCAGAGGAGCAAATCAGACTGATGCTGTTACTGCAGCTTCTCCCTAGGGAGACTTCTGCTCCCCAGAAATCTCCGTCCCCCATCAGAAACCCATCCTTATGGGCATGTGGAACAGCAGCCTTGAAGGGCACCCTTACTAGTCTATGCTTAACCACTTACCCCGAGCTTTTTGTGATAGTTTAACTTAGCTGGCAGCCAAACAAGAAACAGCCACTCACAGCCCCCTTCCCCCCCACCCAGGGAATCAGGGAGAGAATTGGAGGGGTAAAGGTGAGGAGACTTGTAGGTTGAGATAAGAACAATTTAATAATTAGAGTAAAATACAATTAAAAAAATAATTATAACAACTATAAATGCGATGCAGAGTACAATTGCTCACCACTCGCTGATAATGATTGCAGAGGAGTGAAAATGAACCCCGAAATCACAGTCCCGGAAAAACAAGCCCGAGTGATTCCTGAGAGAATCCCCCTCTTTCCGGTCAGCCCTGGTTAATATACTAAACATGTCGTAATATTATATGGAATATCTTATTGGCACATCCAGCTGTCAGTTCTGGGTTTTACTCACTACTACACTTTTCTTCCCTGCCCCCCCGCCCCCGTTTCTTCCAGTTCTCTGCTCTTGCAAACTACCCAAGCAAAATGTCCCTGTAGTTATCAACATTGTTCTCATAACTATCCCCACTGAAACCAAAACACAGGCTTTCTGCTACTAAGAAGAAAATTAACCCTATCCTAGCAAAAACCAGGACACTCTTTAAAAACAATTCCTATTAAAACATGGTGCAAGTCCATTCATTGCAAGGTTCTTCACCCCATTAATGACCTGACACTTAGTCTGTGCCATTCAGCACATACATAACTATGCAATTACTATTTTTCTATCACCTTACCACAGAGCAGCTGGGGAAAGCCTTTTGTTCAATTAGTTTATTATTTTGTGTTGCTTTTATTTGGTATGTTCACATAATGCCATCTTTTGAGCCAGGCACTTCCTTGAGTTATATCCAGATATAAGTGTCAGAGTGCCCCACATGTAGCACACAAAAAGGCTTGAGTTTTTAATTATCAAAACTAAATAAGAGAGATGTAGTAACAACACTTCTTTCTGAGTCCACCATTATTCTTCCCTCAGGTAACAGATGAGAGCTGATAATGTTTTTTCCCAAGCTAATTTCTACCTCAGAGCGTTGTTCTGATTAATAGGTTAATATACGTAAAATTTATTTTTCAGCTTATTTACTTTTTCTCCCTTTCAAACACTATCCTTTATTAATCTTAGCACTCCTGTCAACAGGGAAGAAAGCTGTCCCTGTTGTCCCTTGGCATTTAAGGCTGCATTCAATGCAGATAAGGTTTGTTTGGGAACATACAGGGTTTACTGAAGACAATCACTGGAGACAGAACCTTAATTTAACCTCAAGCCTATAGTATTTCCCCTGGGACATGGATGACTGATAACACAGCAGAGGGCAAGGAAAGCACAAAATTATTGATAAATGTAAGCAGCAAATACCGACTGTTGAATTTCTTCCTCTAAATCATTGTTTATAAGGGTAGTCATGCATGTCTGACTCAGTCTGGAGACACTAAGTAGCATCTTAAAAGAGCAGTTTTAAAATGCACTGACACTGAATGTTTTTGAAACTCATTTCCAAGGCATATGAAATACAGTTGTCATATATTCATCTTAAACCAAAATGTCATTACAGAATCAAAATACACTATGCTCATAGTCTCTATGTACAAGGTAGGTCAACAGCTGCTAATTTAAATGAAATAAGTCCTTAACAAAGAGATTCATAACATTTCCCAGAGGAACATTAGAAAACAGTGTTAATGAGCATTATTAAAGCCTGCATCTGTAAGCAAATAGATCTTTATTAGCTGAGGTTATATGTGATGCTTTCTTGTGTTATAGCTCTAAAGGGACAGCATGAAAAACTAGATAGTTGGTTTTTTTTAAATAAAAAGTTTTTCTCTCTTCTAAACTTAAAATAGAATTATTCTGTTAGGGTTAAAGGTTAAATAACCCTTTTATTTGCTAATGATAAATTTAATTGCCTGAAGCCAAACTGAATACAAGCTGATTTATGTTTTTCTTTCTATAGGGATAAAAAAAAACCTCCTTAGTAGACATAGTTGTAAAAGGCTGCCCCAGCTTCAGAATTCTTGCTTTCAGAATGGAATAGTTTATTCATTTAAAATAGAATATGTGAATATCCTTTATCAGACAAAAAGGTGTAAGGAAAAATATCCTATATGCTATGAAAGAAAAAAAAGGGGGGGTGGGGGGGGCTTAATTTTACTGCAACTCTAAGTGTGGATTCCCTTTTAATCATGTGTTCTAAGTTGAAAAAAAAAAACCAACATTTTTTTCTTCCTGCTATCAGCCATAAAGCATCCAAATCCCTGGAATTAAACAAAGGACATGGGGACAATTGAGTTAAATTTAACTGCAGATTTTAGGGAGAAAATGTACATCAAACAGTCATTGAGCCAGCACAGTGGTCTTTTAGCATAAAATCAATTATATGAATTTCAAGAAGCATTTGTGTTTCATCGTTAAAGGTTGTTGCCATTTATTTCTTAATAATGGAAAGCAAAATACTAAATCAAAATACTTGGATACTTGCAGAGAAAACAGAGGTAGTATTTTGATAAGACTCTTAGCTCAACAGAAGGGCAGGTTAAAATGTAACCCCTTAAGACTGCATCCTTTGCTTCATATTGAGCAACAGCTAATGAAATCCTAAGAGGGTTTGTTACATAAGCCAGTGGACTGAAGAAACCTTTAACATGTAGGAAACTGGAGTTAATTAAACTGTTACGGTTATCCTATCCATCATCCCACCAGACCACTCTATTCTAAACCTATTTACATTTTGCAATTGAAAAAGTGTACTTGGCATGGTTGATAAACCATGTTTACTGTCCTTATTGATTTGACATTTGTGCATAACCTTTATGCTTTAATTATCTAATAGCATTTCTTAAATCTTTCCCTGCTACAGAAAGTATTTGATTTCCAAGCAATTAGACATATTTGACAATTAGCAGACAGTCAGAGTGTTCTCTTCAACAAATTAACTAGTTTGGGAAAGAGCTGGTTCACTACTGCACTGAATTTGCCTAAAAAGTTGTTTTATTGAATCTCATTTCAAGCTGCTTTAGTGTCTTATGTGTGTTTCAACTCTGCTCATATTTCACACACAGGTTAGATTGCTTTTAAGGAGCTTCCTTACCCATACAATAATTCTGAAACCTAAATGCCACATAAGAGAATTTAAGCATAACAGCTGTCTGCATTGGTGGCCATCAGCAGAGGAAAGGAGATCAAATATATTCTAATACAGATAAGGTCAAGGAAAAGAAGAAAGCTGGTCACTGCAGTATAAATTCATCTTCTATTTTGAATCTTTGATAAGACAGATAATTTTTTTATTTCCTGTTTGAGACACAGTTTCTGAGGGTTTGCTTTTAATACATTGTGTGTGTTAAATCACTTTATGATTTTATCTCACCTTTAAACTCCCTCACTCCTAAGGGAATTTTATATCATATCAGAACATGAGTTTCGATTCAATCACAAAGTCCATGTGCAGTCAAAATTCTCCTTGCCCATCAAAAAATTTCATAAATTTCAGTGAGACTTTTGCATGAGCCTACAATCACAAAGAATGGCACTTGGTGAACTTTTTTTTGCCCTGACATAGCATAAGTGTGTTTATAGTTCACCAATAACTACCTTGGAAATCTTGCTCTAATTTAAGAGTTTATAAATATATACATATAGAATCAGAATCACAGAATGGCAGGGGCTGGAAGGGACCTCAGGAAATCATCTGGTCCAACCCCCCTGCCAAAGCAGGTTCACCTAGAGCAAGTTGCACAGAACTGCATCCAGGTAGGAAGTGTCCAGGAGGGTTTTGAACATCTCCAGAGATGGAGACTCCACAATCTCTCTAGGCAGCCTGTCCCAGTGCTCTGTCACCCTCACAGTAAAGAAGCCTTTCCTGAAGTTTGTCTGGAACTTCCAGCGTTCTAGTTTTTGTCCATTGTCTCTTGCTCTGTCACTGGACACCACTGAAAAGAGCCCGACCCCTTCCATTTGGCCCCCACACTGATAAGATACCCTTTCACTCCTCTCCCAGCTCTCTCAGCCTCTCCTCATAAGGCAGATTGCCCAGGCCCCTCATCATCTTTGTGACCCTCCACTGGACTATCTCCAGAAGATCCCTGTCTCTCCTGAACTGAGGAGCCCAGAACTGTACACAATACTCCAGATGTGGCCTCACCAGGGCAGAGTAGCTGGGGGAGGACAACCTCCCTTGACCTGATGGCCACGTTCTTTTTGATGCACTCCAGGAGACTGTTGGCCTTCCTGGCAGAAGGACACACTGCTGGCTCATGGCCAACCTGCTGTCCACCAGCACACCCAGGTCCTTTTCCACAGAGCTCCTTCCCAGCAGATCAGCCCCTAACCCATACTGATGCATGCGGTTATTCCTCCCCAGGTGAAGGACTCTGCACCTGCTCTCATTGAACCTCATCAGGTTCCTTTCTGCGCAACTCTCCAGCCTGTCCAGGTCTCACTGAATGACAGCACAGCCTTCTGGTGTGTCAGCAACTCCTCCCAACTTCGTATCATCAGCCAACTTGCTGAGGGTGGATGCTATTCCTACGTCCAGGTCATTGATGAAGATGTTAAACAAGACCAGACCCAATACCAACCTGTGGGGAACACCGCTGGTTACAGGCCTCCAGCTAGATTCTGTGCCACTGATCACAACCTTCTGAGCTCTGCCAGTCAGTCAGTTCTCAATCCACCTTTCCATCCACTCATCTATCCCATAACTTCTGAGCTTTTCTACAAGGATGTTGTGGGAGACAGTGTCAAAAGCCTTGCTGAAATCAAGGTAGACAACA
>NW_010325423.1:0-11122 GCF_000700745.2 Antrostomus carolinensis | reverse complement strand
TCCTGTAGTTACCCAGATCCTACTTTTTGCCCTTTTTGAAAACTGGACTGACATTGGCTATCCTCCAGCCTTCGGGCCTATCTCTCCTGTTCTCCAAGACCTTTCACAGGTGATAGAGAGTGGTTTAGCAATAAATTCCACCAGCTCCTTCAGCACTTGTGGGTGCATCCCATCAGGGCCTATTGGATTTGTGTATGTTGATTTTGTTTAGACTATCTCTGACCAGTTCTTTCTCAATCAAGGGGCAGTCTTCCTCCCTCCAGACACTCTCTCTTCCCTCTACCATCTGGGGTTCTTGAGGGGCACTTTTAGCTGTAAAGGCTGAAGCAAAGAAGGCCTTCAGTATCTCTACCTTCTCAGCGTCTCCCAAAACCGGGGCACCCGCCTTGTTCAACAACGAGCCCACATTTTCCCTCATCTGCTAGATTCAGCTCCAAGTGGGTCTTAGCTTTCCTAGTTGCATCTCTGCAGGCCCTGACTACATTCCTATACTCCTCCCAGGTGGCTAGACCCTTTTTCCACATTTCATAGACCTTCCTCTTCCCTTTGAGATTTTGCATTAGCTCCTTGCTCATCCACAAGGGTTTCTTGCCACTCTTGCCTGATTTCTTTCTCTTAGGGATGCACCGATCCTGGGCTTGGAGGAAGGGGTACTTGAATGTTAATCAACTGTCTTGGGCTCCCTTACCTTCCAACACTCTAGCCCATGGGATACGCCCAAGTAGGTCCTTGAAGAGGTCAAAGTTGGCTCTCGTAAAGTCCAGGGTTGCAACCTTACTTATTGCCTTGCATCTCCCACATGAGATCCTGAACTCCACCATCTCATGGTCACTGCAACCCAGACTGCCCCCAGCCTTCACATCCCCAACCAGCCCTTCCTTGTTAGTAAGAACAAGGTCCAGAAGCACACCTCTCCTTGTCAGCTCTTCCACCACCTGAGTCAGGAAATTATCCTCTATGCATTGCAGGAACCTCTTGGACTGCATGTGCCGGGCCATGTTGCTTTTCCATCAAATATCGGGGTTATTGAAGTCCCCCATGAGAACCAGGGCTTGCAGTCTTGAGGCTACTCTCAGCTGCCTGTAGAATGTTTCATTCACCTCCTCATCCTGATCAGGAAGTCTATAGTAAACACCCACAACAATGTCACCTACGTTAGCCTGCCCCTCAATTTTCACCCATGAGCTCTCCACTCTTTCGTCATCCATCTCTAGGTGTAGTTGCTCTCTCACACAGAGGGCAACCCTGCCACCCTGTTTTCTACATATAGATATATATACATCTTTATATCTCAGTCTTTAAGTCTTTCACAGATTAGTACTTTTGTTTTCTACATCACATACAATACTCTGTGAAAAAGCACAATCTTGGACAAGTTAGAAATAAAAATATGTTTCCTTAGCTAATTCTTAAATGCAAAAATCTGAATATATCTCTGTTATAGTGGGGTAATTCAAGCAGTAGAATACCTTGCAGAGGGGCAGATCTTAGCCGCATTGCTTGATATTTATGCCACCTTATATACAGAAAGGCTTGAAATGGAAACCTATTGTTTGTGTTGGTATCTAGGAACAAGCCTATAATGTAGGCTTAAATTTTCCTCCATATTAATTATTTGAAGATACCTTCTTTCCATATCCCTTTATTTTGCTAGAGGTGCCATTCAGAATTGATTTTTGATAAATTCAGCCTGGTGCTTCTGTGACTATTGCATAGGTACAATAGCTTTAAATATTTATATTGTGCTGCTGGTGATAATTCTTATTCCAACTCAGTATAGTTTTAATGCATTTAAATGTCAGTATTTCTCAGTTTAATTCATCATGCGTAGGTTCGGATGCTTGTTTACATATACTCAGTATGCCTCTCCAAAACCTGAAAAGACCTATTTGTATTTTAGCAATTGTGAGAAGGTGAGCACAGATTTCCTTTACATTCCTAACTGTAAACATTAATTAGGTACTTGACACTCATTAATGATTAAAAAACTCTTTGTAAAATAATTTATTTATTTTTATTATGTATAAATTATCCTTGGATCACTATGTTCACCCCAAGAACTATTTCATTGTACTATAATATCTCTGATGGGAAAGTTAAAAATTATGTGCTAAAATAACATTCATTTATTTACCTTTTTTTTTTCATGGTGAAAAAAGTGGATTTGCTGTGATACCTAGTAAGTTTCTGAGTACAAGAATGCCAGGCCTTATTATCTGTTTGTATGCACTTGTTGAAAACCCATTATGATGTTGCCTATATAGTCAGTGTGTCTTTTCAGGTTTATCTATTGCAGCAAACAGAATCTCAAAAAAAAGAGATTGAATATTTTCTCCAAAATATTAATAAAATGTTAAGGGTTATCACCAAACAAATAAACAAAAATTTTAAAGCCCCCTCCTTTCACAAACATGACTGGAATGCATTTAACCTTGGCTTTCCAAGTGGTACTATTCGCAAATGTTTGCTTAAGCAAAGCACAGAAGAAAGGAACATCACATTCCCAGGAGACTTGACAGATTATTTCCAAGGTCAGGCATATGCACAAAAGAAACAACAGATCTGCTTCCCATTACAGCATCTGTCCTTATGCTACCTGTGACATTGCCTCTGTTTGGTCCCCTTGAAAGGTTATGGAGGCTGCCATGTAGACTGGATCCAGTGTTGTACAAAGCATGAGACTGAAGCTGCCACTTGCCAGTACACAGCTAATAGTTCAGAGAATCCCTCCATTGATTTTCTTGGTGTGACTCCACCTCAGCTGTTTTCTCAGCCTAATGCTGCATCTCCAGACTGTGTAATAGTAATTGGCCAGAACAGAGTGTCAGGACTAATTAATGTACTCTCATTATTAGTGAGAGCACTGGTTTTCAAGAATGTCCTAGCTGTTGTTTATGGCATTTAATTAAGGTGCAATCTTATCTAAATAATCAGTGTGTTGTAAAATAGAAGAGTCAAACTACGTAGCTGCAATAAGACAGATGCAACATGCACAAACACATTTGCACAGAACATTTAGACACTTTTGCAAGTCATGAGAAATTTAAGAAATTAGTAGGGGTTTTTAGCTTTTACAAGGCTTGTGAAGGTATTCCATGCCTTCTAAACGGATTTACTCTAACGGCCTAATTCATTATGCTAAAACCATGAAGCAATTTCCTGTTCAAAGCCCAGCTCACAGGCTCTCTGTTGTCAAGTATTTGAATTTCAGATTAGAAATGTGTTCATTTGGATAGCATGAAAGGAAAGCTTTGTTGTCAGCTTTGCTTTATGTTCTGCCAGCAGCCAAATCCCTCTTCTTCAGCGGTCACCATCAAAATATCAGACCTCCACTCTGGTCTCGACTGTCTTGAAACAAGCACAAATGCCTTCAGCCTTTATGGCCTAAACACTGTTTTGAGGTTCGCTGTTCTCCCCTCTCCCTTAATATTTTTTTAGGGATTATTTCTGACAGATTATATCAGCAAATATTTAGATTGCACTGAGTTTTTCTCATCCATACAGTAACGGGAGGGAGGGAAAGCAGGGAGAGAAAAACCAGGACATTTGGTCCTGTCAGAAGCTCTGTAGTTTGTTACGGAACAGTGAGTTGAAGTGGCTGCAGCCCTTTTGCCCTCAGTGTGTTTCCAGCTATCATCTACGCTGAATTTTAACTATGTCGCTACTTGCTTGTTAGCAGCTATTTCTTTGCCAGCTTGGAAAAAATACAGAGAGCTGACAAAAGTCAGGGGCTGCACTTCATGCAGAGTAAAACAAAGTTACCTAATACAAACCACAGGACAAAAAACTGCAAGCATTCATATCTTTGGCTAGTAGTATGGCAGTGAAGGAATTCCGGCCACATTTCTCACAAGAAAGAGCTTTTCAGATCTTCCATTACTGTAACCTATTTCTGCCACGCTTAGGGTCTACACTGTGGAAGGACAAGCCCAGCACATCCTTGTATTAATTAAAAGCAAACGTTCACACAAAGAATGTTGTAACTTAAACATGAACTTTAATGGTTGTAAAATAGCTGGAAGCAAAAATAATTACTAGCAGCTACAGAAGACATTGAGACATTTATAATCCCTTTGCTTTCGAATACAATAACCCCTATGTAGTCATAATAAGCTCTTCAGTATAGGAAATAGTAATAGAAGATCTCTCTCCTGATACTGAGGCTGTGCAAATAATTGATTCCTCAGCTGAACTGATGAAGTGGAAAAAAAAAAAGGTTCAGTACAGGCTGAATTTTAATTTTCTCTTTTTTCTCGCTTTAATGAAATAAAGCGGGGGCAGGAAGCATTTCTTCCAGCTTGGAATGTGCTGACCGACTCTGGTTGAAGCATTTTACTCTGGGCAACAGAGAGGAAAAGCTAGAGTCACTCGAGGAAAGGGAGTGGCACAGGCACCCTTCTCTTCCCACTTGATGTATGCCTTGGATGTCCTGGGGGGTGCCTGCACTGCAATCCCAGCTGCCTCCTCCAGCTACAGCACACCGCACTGAAACACATGTGTCCCTTGGGGAGCAAACACTTACACCTTTTTCCTCTTCATTATTCCCTCTGTAAACCCCTACCTGACAAACCAGGCTATGAGAGCCCCAGGTCCCTGTCCCTTCTCCACTGATTGAAACATGCTGGAGTCAACACCTTCCCCCTTGCATAAAGAATTACCCCAGCAGCTGGAGGTGAGTGTCCTAACCAGTAGTTTAGAGACACCCTAGGGAGTTACTATTTAAACTGTTTTACTGACTCTTTAGTTTCTATGCAAAGCAGCACAGACCCCAAAGAAAAGGCTGAAAGAGCTCCACCTCCTTGAGCCCAGAGACTGCTGAGGAGTTCATCCCAGTTCATTGAAAGTGGGAGGTCTCTGTTGAAATCCCTATCCAAAACTGGGCACAAAGCAAGTTTCTGTTTCCGTGTCTGGCTCCTGGCAGAGTGAGCACCGGGTATTTCACCCAGCTCTAAATGACACATTGTTCCAACATGTGTTTCCAAGTGTTAAAAGTGAAGACAAATGAAGGCACGCCACTATGCCCATTGATAAGGTTCCTGGCACCCTATTTCATGGTTAGCAGAAATGAGCCTAAAAGCCTACAGAGTTTTAATTCCCTAATTCAAGAATTCTCTTTTACACCAATTGTGTATGCTTTACAATATTTAAATGCAAATAATATTCAGCTCAGGTTTCTCACTGGCTGCTAAATACCCTCTAGTTGTCTCTTGGAATTTGTTTCCTCAACCTCGGATTATACGAAGAGAATTAGTGAGCATTAGTATACATTATACAAAAGTTAAATAAGAGTGTTAAGAATTCAGGTCCAAACAATTTTAAGTTAACAATGGCATAAAACTATTATGTTGCAAATAACATACTCAAGCTATTACCAATGCTTACTCTTTTATTACCCTGAAGCACAACAATTTTACCCCACACATCAACAATTCTCCAGTGCTGTAGGTAAAACCAAGCTTCATAATCCCCAACTTCTTTACTGAACCCTATCATTAGGCACATTCTGCAGCTGTCAGGGCAGTGTGGTTGCAATCAGGTATGAACTTCATGGAAGAACACATGCTTTGGTTTGGAGGACCAAATTCTAAATTTTTTGGTAGGACTTTTTCATGAAAAAGAGTCAGGATACATGTTACCATGAGTTTGATAGGTCCAATAAGGTAGTGCATTATTACATGTCCAGAGGCATGGAGAAGAGGATTCCCACCATAAGAATGCATGAAACATCTTTTTCCACTACTTCGTCATCCATACTGAACAATGGAGCAGCAACAAGCACATTGGACCCTTTCCTCTTAAAATCCAGAAGCATAAAGGTGTATAAAGGACATGACAGCCCACAAAACATGATGTTTAAGCAATCTAGTTAGACATTTAATTTAAAGGCATCTAATATAGGGCCCAAAGCAGTCAAGCTAAAGCCATTCTCATCCCCACTATTCGTTCAGAAGGCAAATAGGTAACCACCTACACCGCTTACTATGGTGCAAGTTCTGTACTCCAGCCTAACCAAAGCACTATCTCCTGCCAGTTCAAGGAGAGGTCTCTAAGAAAATTATGTTGGAAAGGAGCTTTGCAGAAGAGGACCTGGAGGTCCCGATGGAGCCATCATGGGTCAACAGTGTGACCTTGATGCAAAAAAGGTGAGTGGTGTGCTGGACTGCATTACACAAAGTATTGCCAGCAGGTAAAAGGAGGTGATCCTTCCTTCAGAACAGCAAAATACATCAGCATCTCATTCAGTGCTTAAAGTCAACTAGTCCAGAGACTTCTAACCAGCAGTTTGGTGAGCAATTCTAAGAAAACACTGCTGTAGGAAGGAGGATGCCTATTAAATTCAAAGAATGAACTTCAGCTTTCCTCAGCCTTATTGTCTGGTTAGGAACTCATTACACTCTGTAGCACCATTTTTGAAGCGCATTTACTGGCCACATCAGCAATTTAGTTAACAAATAAAAAATTAGATTCAAATGCTTTCTGATACAAAGTAACAGTTTTAGCCTCAGAGCGAACATAAACCCTCCTGCCTTGAACACTTAAGGGTGAGCAGGCTCTCCTTTAAAAGAAAGACAGCCTATGCAGAGGATGTTTTTGGCCTCTATTATTGTTCTGTTCCAAATAACATGAGACATAACTATTTCTTTGTGTGATATACCTTCTGATATCCTCTGCCATAAATTCCTTTCTTATGGAGTCCCTGATTCTAATTTGCTTCCCTCTTTTACAAACCACATTACTAAACTGACTAGTGCCTTGTCCTGCTCAGCACAGTCTTCCTGAAAGATCAAAACCAGACTAGTTACATGGTCCCAGGATGACAGGCACACAGCTTGTCAAAGAAGTCTCAGTTCCCACGCAAAAGGACAGTTAATTGCTATACAACAAATTGCCTCAAGATGCAACAAAGTAGAGAATGGATTTGAGGGACTCATCTTACCAAAATCAGAGGCAAGATATTACAGTACACCCCACACTAGCCTCAGAAAAAAAACACAGTACAATAGTGCAATTTGGCTGCCCCACCAAGTATTGGATATTATATTTCATTAAGATGCAACAAATGAGAGGCTATTTCAACACCAGTAAAATCTGAGTCCTGATATTTGGCTCACCTGCTTACATGTCCATTGTGCTTGTCCAGAAAAATGTTGTTCCCGAATGGCTTACTGGAGAGTGTTGTGTGTCACAGTAGTTTTATTGTTAAAAATAAGTAAGCCACAATACAATAGTGCCAGATGACACAGTAAATAGAGATGAGTATATAAATGCCAGTGTCCTGTCATTCTCTTTCCTAGTAAACAGAGGCAAAAAGGTGCTGTCTAGCTAAAGAAGTGTTATCCCAAACAAGCTGTTAAAACAACTGGAAAAGCTACAGAGTGCAGGGAAATGTCACAGGAGGGAGATTTAGAAAAATATTTCTGGAAGTATACACATGCAAGCATACATTACAGAAATGCTTACTTTTGCAACTCTTGCTCGCATAGTAAAGCATATAAGTAATACCACAGAAGTACAATCAAACAACAATTTTTTTTTTCAAGCAAACTGGCTAAGTAACATATTGTGCCATAGGAAGGGCTTTTTAACCAAAGTGCATAGCTTGCATAAACAGAAAATATTTGACATGCTGTATTTGTGAGAAAACCTAATAACCTGCCAAAGATTATATTTATGCAATTCTGAGTTGGCTCAAACTACTGAGACAGAGTTTCATTGATTTCTTCATGAGATTTCTGCCAGCATTCAGACAACCAGCCTTGACTTCAGGCTAGAGCTCAGACACTTCCAAAACTCCACAGATATGCAAAGCCTTTGGAGAAACACTTAAGCTTCCAGAACAACCATGGCAGACTTTCCCTTTCAGTTCTCAGAAAAAAAACTAAAATCCAACAAGTAGTCTGTGTTAAGTCAGGACTCCTCAACTTTGTGCTCTGCTGTTTCTCTGGGACAGTAGTGCATCCTGAGATGTGTAAGGTAAAGCAAAACCTGAGATACCAGCAGAGCAACACAGAATGACTGAGAGCAAAATCTCTTCTGGTTGAGTAGCATCAAAATTGAAGGGCCCTTGGTCAGCTATTTAGAAGAAACTGGATAAGGGGACACCTGCTGAGAAAAAAAATACTAGTCAATGGAAGTAGTTCAAATTTAGGAAGGGATGTGAACGCGGGTCAGGAGAACAGAGGGAGGGTGGGGAATGACCCGTTTGCAATACAAGGCAAAAGTGAGACTTCAAAAAGTCCAAATAAGCATCTGAACTTTTACAATCACAGAGTCAGACTTGGAAACCCTCTGATGTTTGTTCTGCAATATTTTCAGCCAGGTGAAGAAAGACCCAGAGGCTCAGCAAATGAGCAGCTCCCTTTCCCGAACTCTCACAAGAGCCTGAAAAGCATAAGGCAGGAGCACAAAACCTCCTCGTTTTGGCAGGTGTTGTTGCCAGGCAACTGATCCACTCTGCAACACTGGCTCTGATGAGGTGAGATCCTGATTAACCCATTAGCTGCTCAATTAAAGCACTAATTTTGAAGTTGCACGTGGAGGGGTTTATGAATCCAGCAGGGTCCTTCCCTGTGTGGGTGTGACATCACACCCAGGCATGGGGGGACACAGGCATTGACAGTGCCGGCAAGCCTGCGCGCTTTGTCTGAGCGCCCTCCGCCACGGCATAGGGTGTGCCTCTCAAAACTGGCAAACAAAAGATGAGGGAAGGAATAATAACTGTGATGAAGGAATGTGAATTATTCATAACAAATTAATGCAAGCCACCAGGGGCTAGCAGGAAGAGAGTTTTGTTCTCTTCATAGGATGGGTAGTGGCTCAGCTGCACTTTTATGGGATCTCATCCATACTGTTCACAAGATGACAATTTTATATCGTAAGAGGTCCCCCGGTGGCATGTATTAATTTATAATAGAGGCAAAAGGAAGGGAGTATTTTTGTGTATCACGCTAGTACAACACACAAACTACTCCCTCAAGGCACATATACACATACATTAAAACATTAGCAATGGCACTACAGTTAATAAGAGCTATGACATACAACACAGCCATTCATACAATGCTTCACAGTAACCCAAAGGCAATGCTTAGTGTTCATACTACTCTTCAGACCTGGAACCACACAGCTAAATGCAAATAGGAAAAAATCAAATTATTGGATGCCTGGCAGATGCTCTTCCAACAAAAAAGTGAACAATAAGACCACATCCAATTAAGTATCCTTTCAGAAGGAAAAGATTTCATGTAAGAAAAGCTGTGTGTATGTCAGTGTATTTGTCAGCACACTTACTACTTTAGTCAACAAGGATGAAACTATGTAAGCATGGAGCAATGTAAATGTATATGGATTTAGCTGAGGCAAGACTCTGGCTGAAAATTAGTATATTTTTTTGCAAAAGCATATTATTACACTCTTCTGTTACTTCAAATTAAATTAATTTCTGATTATATTTAACCTAATGCAAATAAGTATCTGTTAGACTTTGGGTTCCCTCTCTCCTTTCTTTCTCTTACCACCCAGAATAGTAATAGAAATCAAATATTTTCAAAGTTGAATATGGCAGTGTACTTGGAACTGTACTCTGACATGGGTATCTCAGGAAAAAAGAAAAAAAACCAAACCCCTTTCAAGTTTACCTATTGCTAACGATTCTTGGATAGTACTGTGTCTCGGAAAATACCACAATGGATTATCACATTATCAATATAACAAGTAAATAAATGAAATAATTTTTTAATTAAAAACAAGCAAAGACTAAACCCTGAGTGACAGTAAATGCTAAACATTAGAACATTCAGACTTTCATTTTTCCCAGTTGTGTGGCATTTGGCAAATCATAGAGTGTTTATTGCTGCCTTGATATAATTTAGATATGGTTTGCAGCTAGGAAGAAAAGCAGAATAATGCTGTTTTGGAGCTAAAAGAAGATATTTGCTGTCACACCACCTTAGAGAATGGAAACACAGCTTTAGCTTGGGTAAGGCTGATCTTTTGACATGTATTTTGGGGCTTTTTCTTTCTGTATTTCATCTGAATTTTAATTGGCTTTTTTTTTTTCCTCCTGAAACTTTGTCACCTATTCGCTTCAGCTTAAAACAGTGTGGATGGTTATTGTGAAGACAGAGACTCAGGCCATGAGACACAGCAGAAGATCCTCTCAGACACATAAGCTGAAGTTTTGTGAGAGATCACCCTTTCAGTCCCGCTGGGATTTAAAAGCACTTCATTTCCATCTAACATACATAAAAATGAATACATTTTTCTGAGAAGAAAGTGTTTTATCTGCCTTTTTTTTCCCTGTCATATCATTATACCAAGGCAAATAGCAAGTAATATACCCATTAAATTCTAGTTTGGCATAGAGCAACCAAAAGAGAATGAAACATTTTCATGTCTTCCACTGGGGAATACTCTTCTATCTGCTCCCTACCAGTTTGATTTTTGTTAGAGCTTGAAATAGTTGGAAGAGAATGGTTCAGTTTTCTTCTATAAAGTTTTATTCAAGTTTTATTACCTCTTCAGTCCACAGAGTACAGTTCCACAGTCTTACACACAACCTTCAGAGAACTGCAAAAATGAATTTTGCCTATTTATTGCTTTTTGTATACAATGGCACATTCTTACATTTATTTGAGATCGAGTGCCAGAAGGAGTACACAAGAGCTGTACCTCTTGAAATTAACTATTATATGATTTGCTGTAGTATCAGAGTGAAATAAAAGGCTAATTTGTAGATGCATAACAACATGACAACATGATTTGCATGGTAACAACATTTTACATGCAGAAAGCTTAGAAGAGAAAATGTGGCAAAAATTACAACTGGGATTTTTGGGTTTTTTCTTGCAAATTTAATTACAGGGCAGACTTGTAGAGGAAAATATATTCCAGTAAACATACTCCAACCATTTTGATTGCCCAGCAAAGCTTTTGTCTAATTGCTAAGAAATAGACATGCTATAAAGGTCATAGCCTACCATTACTGAGAGGCTGAAATGCAGATTTGCTGTGGAAATGTTTTCTGTCGTTCTTACAGTGAAGCACATCCATATTGCCAGCATAGAAGTCTGACCTTGACTTCTTTATGCTTATACATTTCACAGAATCACAGAATCACAGA
>NW_010325422.1:0-9661 GCF_000700745.2 Antrostomus carolinensis | reverse complement strand
CCATCATTCTGTGATTCTGTGATTCTGTGATGCAGAGACTGTGCAGGCTGTACAGATCAGCCCCTACTTGCATACTGCATGACCTGAAAGGTGGACAACACACTGGCCAGGGGACCATGGTTCCCTGCGCTCCCTTGGAAAACCTGCCCTGCCTTCCCTGGAGTAACAGAAAGAGGATTTAATGCTTCCTGGGCCAGGAGTGTCTGTGATGTCCTGACTCCTCCAACTCCTCCAACTGGACTTTTGGTCAGTGAACCATAAAGCAATAGGAGGCTTCTCTGCTCACAGTATGCAGCTCTGTCCCTGTGCTTGCTGCTTAGAGATGGGCTCACATAAAATGCTAAGATTCAAGCCTCCGTGAGCACCAAGGGAACTCAGATCCAGAGTAGACAGTGCTTGGATGCTTTGGTGATTGGCATCTTAGAAATTACATAGATAGACAGAGCATAGTGGAAATAGATGGGAGACTGCAGCTTTGGCTCTTCTCTGCTAGTTCTAATTATTTAAGATGAGGTTTCACATCACATTCAAGCTCCTCTGCAGACAGCAGCGGCAGAGAACAAGAGATCTCAGCCACCTAGGAGAGGATTATGTGGATATGACAATGTTCAAACCCACTGGGCTCTGCCACGCTGCATTAGTTAAGCCCAGTAACCAAATTTAGTAACTAGCCCCTGAGGCACTGAGAGAAAAACAGCTTCCAGAGCTCTTGCCCTACAGTCCTGTTGGCTTCCTCCCTTAAAGGAGCCACCTGCTTTTCTCTTCCTCTCTCGGCCCCACCAGTCAGGCCTGACCTCCCACATTGCTCCCACAGGAGCAATGAAGTCCTTTGCACAGGTGTAATATGTGACCCAGGTAGAAGCCATCACATATGGTGAGAAGCCTTGGGAGTCCAGCACGGAGTTACCGCATGGGGAAAACAAAAGCCGTCCCAGCTCCAGGCCCTCAGGATGCAGGGCACAGAGGTTGCACCCGTGCAGTGAGCCGTGAGCTCAGGTATAGACAGGCCAACCCTGCAGCCAGCGCGCTGGACTCCTGGCTGCTTCCCAGCTGGAGCTCTGTACTAGATATCCATGTGTGCTCAGGCTGCCAATGCTCCCAGCTCTCGCCTTCCTGGGAGCTGTGGAGCTCCAGCTAAATCTGTGCATGAATGTGCCTGCTGGTGAAGTGTGTGGACAGAAGCAATTCTGGACGTATGGACAGGCTCAAACTTGTGTTTGGGTGAAGATCTCTGCTTGCCTCCCAGCTGCTGCAGCTGGTGGGAAGAGGTGGGCCCAGCTCTACTTCTTACCAGCACTAGCCTTCCCTCAGTGGCAGAGCTTTGTCACTGCTCCACAATGTCACAATGCCAAACAATGGCCCTTGTTAAACAATTTTCAAAAGGACTGAGGCAAAGGGAGCCTGGGAGGCTTGGGCAGACCCTCCTTGCCAGCACCTCAGACTGTTGGTCACCTGGCTTGTGTTCAGTGAGCAGGTGCTATGCCACAGCAAGCCCTTGTCTCCCCAGTAAGACGGGAGTGGCCAAGCCCTCTGGAGCAATCTATGGGAAGGAGAGGTTGAACGGAGTGAATATTTAACCAGCACTGTGTCAAATGCAAACACATGTCCACTGTGGGTTTTGTCATCACAGAGCACTGATCTCGTACATATATTTGAGGCAACACAGCTTAACTCCCCGCTGATTCTGGCAGAGCTGACTTGAGAGACCCAGAATTTACCTTGGCACGTGAAGAGGTCATTTCAGTAAAACCTAAGCTCAGCCTCAGGGAGCCACGAAAAGTGCTGAGACCTGCTAGTGCTGTAGGTGACTCCCACCGCCATGGCTATTAACTGCAAGGCGTGTCCTCGCCATGGCGGCGATGGGACGCCACAGCCTCTTAAAACTGTCTGCTGTCTTTTAGATCCCTCCCTGGCCTTCCGCCCAGAGCCCTGGAGGCAGCGAGTCGGAGACTGGTGTTTACAAACACAGCCTTTTAAACCGTGTGTGGAATGAGAAAAAGGAGCAAGCCCGGCTGAAGGGCCCTGGGAGGAGCAGACCTCATTGGAGCTCACAGGGAACATCTTCCTGAGCCACCTCTCTTGACTTGGATGAGCTACAGCTGAGCTGCCAGGAGAAGGAACAATGGCAGGCCAGCAGTGCAAGGGGGCTCTCCAGGCAGTCAGGGCTCCTGCCAGATCTGCCTCACTCGAGTTGTGCCTCTCTGGTTGCTGCCGTGCCAGGGACCATACAACAAGTCTGATCATAAAGGCCAGCTCTGCAAGGAAAGAAAGACTGGGCTTGCATGGACAGTATCAGCTCGCCCACAGGCCATGAAATCTCTGCCATCTTGTGCCATTCCCAGATGCTGAACTGTGGGTATTCAGGATTGATCGAGCTTTTTAACTTCTTGTTGTTGTTGTTGCTTTTGCAATACTCGGCCTGACCAAACTCGAAGATGGGTTATTTATCACATACCTCGGATGCCATGACACATATGGCCTATTGCACCAGTGCCCCTAAGCCACCCCTGCCCCACAGCCATTTTATCTGTAAACCACAGGCTCCTTCCTGGTACTCCTATTGTTCCAGTGACCACCAGAGACGATACCAGCATTGGCCTCTGGTGGATGGTCCCGGCAAGTAGGCAATGCTCAGCATAAACGGAATTCTTCTCCCTCCCTGTGCCCAGTCAGCTCTTCCCTCCACCGCACAGGCCTCCACCAAAGTGCCGCGAGTCTGTGCCAAGAAGGATGGCAGTAGTGGCTGTTGTGTGGACATTGGTCCTTGGAGAGCTGTCCTCTTCCAACACATTTCTCCCAGGATGCCAAATGCCCATCAGCTGCTGGCTGGCTCCTGCTGTGCAGGACTGGGTGTGACACCTGAGAGCGGGGTCATTTTCTGTGAAACCAATTTACTTGAGTCCTTTCTGAGGTCTTGTCTCAAGGGGGAAATTTTCCAGCATTGCTGTTGTGGGAGAAGTTATTCTGCAATAACTTTTAAAATAGCTGCCCATGGGGACACAATATGCTGGAAAAACAGTCATTTCATTCTGTTGTGATCACTCCAATTTGTGAGCCTGGCTCTTTCCCCTCCCTCCTGTCCACTGGAAATTAGCTTCCTCGACTCAGCTGCAAGCTCTTTGCAGGCGAGGACCGGCGGGCTGTGGTTTGGCCTGCAATAGGACAGCCACCCAGCTCTACGGACTGGTGCGCTCTCCTCGCTGCTTCAAAACAAGCGGCAAAGCGTGCAAACGTGCAAAGCTCGTGTGTAACCCGCTCTTGGGAAGGGATGTGACTCCTCAGCCTTCTCTAGGGACCCGCATGGAAACCGAGCTGTGAAAATAAAAATAACGGTCACAGTGAGAGCAAAGACTTCCAGCAGCTGTGACTAACGTTAAACCACTTGGCAAAGAGCTGCTCGCTCTCTCTGCCTCTCCCACTCTCCGGGAACCTCGGGAAGGGCATAACTGGAATCCCTGTCTGGGAAAGGGGAGGATGAAGAACACGTAGTCGCCCAGCCTGGGATTTCCTACAGCTATTGCCCGTACCAGGCAGACAAGAGCCATGTGCAGTGGCTCCGAAAGCAACTCACAGGAAGGGAAAGGCGTGAGGTTGGTTGTGTGAAATATACACACCAGGGCTGGCTGAGGGCAGCCCAGACCTGTTTCCTTGGATGTAGAAGCAAAGGCCCGGGGTTTTGCCAGCAGCCTGCCGCCACCCAGCCTGCTCTCCTGTCTAGCAGGGATGTGTCTGCTAGCAGCAAATATCCAGGCTGAGGAGATTTTCCGGATGGGTTGCTTGGCAGGGAGGGAAGGGGCGAGTGGGTGCAGAAGAGGATAAACCTGTAACGTTCCTCAATTGTGGTGCAGAAGCAGGCCTCAGATTTCTTCCTAGGGCTCACACTCGCCTTCGTAGAGCTCTTACCAGTGCTCAGCCATGCACTCATTTTTTTGAAAGAGCCACCGCTGCCTGCTGTACTGGGCCCTGCCTGGGACTGCAGGCTCTGTTCTCCATCTGCCCTAGACTGATGCAGTTACAGCTGTCCTCAGGGCTGACCCGCTCGCAGCTCAAAGCCCCAGGAGACATATGGATGCAGCAGAACCAGACATACGCTGCGCTCTGGTACAGGCAGGATGAGGCAGTTGCCTGTGAGGGAAACTACTTAGGAGCTAGAAATCTGCTGATTGCCTTTACAGAGAAGCAGGCTCAGGAGAGAAACCCCTTGTAAAGTAATTGAGCTCTGTCCTGTCTCCTCTATACCACGGAGCACGTGCCACTGGTGTAATACTCTTCTCATCAGATGAGTACACTGGCCATGACCCATCATTAGCTGCTGAGCAGCAGCCTTCCTTCCCAGCCAGATCATCCTCTCTACACCGCTAACCTCTCTGAGGAGAAGGGAGCAGGGGAACATCACTAATTTTAAAGCAATCTGCCCCACCAGCTGTGGCCCCAGTACTGTTTGTGCTCAAGTCCAAAAGCCAGAAGAAGATCAGTCTTTTTGCTTCTTTTTCCAGGCAGTCAATAACTAACCTCTGGGACCTGGCTGCTTATGAGACACGGAGAGAAAAATTCTAAAAAACAGCGATAAAGAGGACGTGGGTGCAGGGGGAGGAGGAGGGCGGGGAGGAGGAGAGGAGGGATATGTATGTCACAGCTTACCTCAGAGCCAGAATTAGAAGCTGGGTAAAAAAATAAAATCACAGCAGGAAATAATGTGTAGCTTAAAATAGCAATATCAAATGGGAGCGAGAATGGGGAGTGGGTGGCATTTGAGGTTGCTTGCTCTGTTCCTCCCTCAATGGCAGGGTGATTAATATGTCTACGCTACTTCTGTTTATGTAACAAAGGGCACTAAAGGCCAAAGCTGCATTTTCACTAACACTGCAGGGGAGTCTGTGAATCTTTTCTTCCTCCCATAGCATTAAGTGGGAGGATCTGCACTTGTGCTTCCTGCCCTAGAAACAAAAAAAAATAAATACAAAATTAAAAAACCTATGCTTCAGCACTGCACACGCAGTTACATTTCCACAGATTGGCAGGGTGGCACAGAGACCTTTAAGGCTTTGAAGGCATTCTTCTGTCTTTCATGGCTCCCCACAGAAAAAGCCTGTTCCCAGAGCATGCCTGTAAACGTGGTCAGGTTGTCTCTGGCTGGAGGCTGCGCTGTAATAGCAGGCAAGGTACCACTGCATGTTACTACACATTTTCGTGCTCATTCTCTGTATTTGCAGTGAATCATAGATCTCTGGGGCAGGTCATGCAGTCCACTTCCTTGCCAGCGCAGGATTGTTCCCAGCCGCATACTCAGTCCCTCACGTTTCTCTTGGGAGATAATGATTCAGACTGATCAGTCTTTTCTCTACACACCTTGTACCCTGAGAAGTGTATTAAAGACTGGCAAGCATTCAAGTGTTTTGGTAAAGAAGGGATATTTCTCTCGGGCACATCAAGCAATATTCAGCCCACTGCATTACTGTTCACTGAGGATGCTGAAGTTACCTAGCAAAGCGGCCAAGGGAGGTATGGCACTTGTTTTTCAGACTGCTGTGTTCTCCTCTGGACTAATAAGCAGAACAGGCCTGCTCTGAACTTGCAGAGAAAGGTGGGAAACTGTCCCAAGTGAGCCCCAGGGGGTTTGGGAAGCTTACCTCCCAGCTGGTCACGCTCAGTACCTCCCACTCATCTGAAAGGCGATGTGCTGCTACAGCTCACGCTCTCAATGTTTGGTCACCTCAGAGAGCCAAGACTTTCCTTCACCTACGCACACAGCATAAGCGTGCACCCCCTCACAGTCACTCCTTCTATCAAAAAATCTGTTTGCAAATATCTGTACATGCAAATAGCATAAGGCCCAGTTTGTTGTGTGATAAAAACCTGCTGCACGGGCCTGATTCTGATATTCTCTGACATCAGCAAATATCTTTGACACAAATCGGGCCGCTTTGCTGTCAGAGGAAGGAGAATCTGGCCCAGACCTGATGCAGATCTTCCCACAGGCAGGCAGAACAGTACAATTTGTTTAAACATGGCATGCTGGTGGCTGCAGACAGAGATCACTCCCAGCAACTCCATCAACATGTATAATATCCTGCTAGTTAAATCCAGCCGTGGTAAATATCTCCACCGTGTTACCCCTCCAAGCAAATATAGTACCTGTATGGAAGAAATTCCTCAGAACGTTTCCTGTCTGGAGCTGAAGCTTGCCAGGGACGGAATTTCCTGTGAGGCTACAGTTGGGAATGCAAAGCAAAGAAGCTAACAAGAAAATGAGATGATACATATTTGAACCTGCTCTACACAGAACCTCCTCAGCAAGCACATTTCCCCCCCGTTTAAATAAAATGAAGCACTTAGATTTTCAAATATTGGCTGGGTTATTTTTCATTAGTAATTCTTATTTCCCCCCCCCCTGCCTCCCTTTCTGCCTATTTTTTTCCAGCTGCAATTCTGTGACTTTCACATCCTGAAAATGAAAGAGGTTGTTTTTGCCAATATCAAAGTGCTATGCATCCTTTTAACCATCTGGAAATGGATTTTTTATTCTTCCCCTTTCCCAACCACACACACACGTGCACACACACAACCAAGTCTTTGTCTCTTGGAATCATTTCCTGCACCAAAGCTGAAAAGAATTCAATAAAAAAGTTCCACAGGCATTAAGAGGCCGAGATAGAATAAACAGGGTGACTTCCTGGGCACTTTTTCTCATCCAAACTGCCACCTCATGAGGAAGTGATGAATGCAATGAAGCATACGGTTCAGTGGTTAGAGATTAAGAGAGGTAGTTAAGGCTCCTGTGTTTTTGTCCTGGCTCTGCTACAAATCTCCTTTGTCACTAAAGGCAAGTTGCCTACCTGCTTAGTGCCTCAGACCCCCAGCTACAAATAGGAATACAGATCCTTTCTAACCCCGAGTGATGATCAGTGCATTCGTGTTCATAACGTGAGCTGATCTCCAGAGATGAAAGAAGTCATCTAAAGTGAAAATTGCCGTGATAGCTCTATGCTGAGACTAATAGAGTCAAGCAGGACAGTCTGGGAGCCAGAGACTAGACTTGATCATCTCTTGCCCAGAGGCAAATGTTCAGTGAGCCATGTCACCATGCTATCCAGATGACTGCAGGTCTGCAAGAGGAGACAAAGAAGAGCCAGAGCCACACTGACTGGTACAAACATGCTTACGGTGTCCAGCTGAGAATGAGTAACAGCTGCTTGCTCATCATCCTGATTTCTGTCACTAGGAGTGTTTCTGAATGCTGAAGTGTCCCGATGCTGTGACTCAGGGCTGTGAGTCATGGGCTGTATGTCTCTACCGCATGGAATCACTCACTTGCTCTCTCTGATGAGATTGCAGAAATCACACATCATCTTGGGTCTCCTACAGTGGTAAGTCTTAAAAATATAGACAGATATTTACAAACACATCCACAAGCAAGTCATTGTGCCTCCACTGACTCTCATCAGGGATTCGTATTAGAAATCAATTCCACATACGCACATAGAAAAAGTAGAAATCTATTTTTTTTCCCCTGCTGTGGACATTTCATTCCTATATCCCCAAAGCTCTAGTAAATCTGAACTAAACAGGATGCAGCGCAGATAGCATCCAACCTTTTGCCTCCCCTGCTTTTAGGAGTCATGTATTTAAACCTGAAATGCTGACAGCAGGGTGACACACTGCATTTTGGCACCAGATCTGCCTCATCCTTGTTCACGTTCTCCAGCCTTCCTGGCAAGGAAGCTTTGATCTAGTAGCATTCTCCTAACCTCAGTGCTAGGCTTCAATTAGTTGCACACAGGGCTGCAGCTGGAGCCCTCTCTGAGCTGGCTGGAAAGACCTCTGAGAAGACACCAGGTATTCCTGAGGTATCATCAAGACCCGTTGTTGACCACATACAAGGCGTCAGACAATTTTTCCATCTACAGACTGCGACAGCAGCCAGCTGTGCGTTCAGGAGCTCACCTCCAGTTTATATAAATTCTTTGTTGATACAGGTGCAGCTGAAATGGCCGCTGCTTCCTCTTGAGATGGAGGAGCAGGGGCTCACCTCAGCACTGAGGTGCAAAGCCCTGAGTGATCTCACCGGCTGGGAACCTCCTGCGCTGCCTGCCTGTACAGCACCTAATCAGCGAGCGGAGGCCCCACGCTGACAAGAGTGGGATTGCCGGTACTCCTCTAGTGGCGGCGCGGTTTGTCTTGGCAAAAGGGTGTTTCTGTTGGCATATGCCTCTTCCCTGAATTGATTAAGTCATGCCTGTTTTTGCAAATATCTCTGCAGCAAGGTGTTTTGTTGGTGTAAAGCTGAGTGAGTGAACTACGGAAGGTGCCCTGCTGGACCTGTCATTTGTGAACAGAGAAGGACTTGTGGGTGATGCGATGGTTGGAGGCTGTCTTGGGCACAGCAATCAAGAAATGACAGAGTTTTCAATTCTTGGAGAATGAAGGCAGGAGGGTCATCAGAACTGCCACCTTGGACTTCCGGAGGGCAGACTTTGGCCTGTTTAGGAGTCTGGTTGACAGAGCCCCTTGAGAGACAGTCCTGAAGGGCAAAGGAGTCCAGGAAGGCTGGAGATTCCTCAAGACAGAAATCTTACAGGCGCAGAAGCAGGCCATCCCCATGTACCAAAAGACGAGCTGATGGGGAAGATCACTGGCCTGGCTGAATAGAGAGCTCAGGGGAAAAATAAAAAAATAGTTTATGACCTTTAGAAGAAGAGTCGGGCAATTTGGGAGGACTACAAAGATGTTGTGAGGGTATGCAGGGAGAAAATTATGGCAAAAGAGCATTAATTTAGAAGGGCAAAAGCCCAACTAGAACTTAATCTGGCTCCTGCCCTAAAAGACAATTGGAAATGTTTCTATAAATACATTAACAACAAAAGGAGGGCTAAGGAGAATCTCCATCCTTTACTGGATGCAGGAGGAAACACAGTGACAAAGGATGAGGAAAAGGCTGAGGTACTTAACGCCTTCTTTGCCTCAGTCTTTAGTGGTAAGACCAGTTGTTCTGTGTGTACTCAGCCCCCTGAGCTGGAAGACAGGAACGAGGAGCAGAGTGAAGCCTCCATAATCCAAGGGGAAATGGTTAGTGACCTGCTACACCTCTTAGACACACACACAAGACTATGGGCCCAGATGGGATCCACTTGAGGGTACTGAGACAGCTGGCAGAAGAGCTCACCAAGCCACCTTAAATCATTTATCAGCAGTCCTGGCTAATGGGGGGAGAACCCAATGAACTGGAAGTTAGCAAGTGTGACGCCCATGCACAAGAAGGGCCAGAAGGAGGATCCAGGGAACTACAGGCCTGTCAGGATGACCTTGGTGCTGTGGAAGGTCAGGGAACAGATCATCTTCAGTGCCATCACACAACAGGTATCACACAGGACAACCAGGCAATCAGGCCCTTCCAGGAATTTTACAAGACAGCGGTGTTTGTGTTCCATCAACTAACCTGATCTCCCTCTACAACATGATTGCCCTCTTAGTAGATGAAGGAAAGGCTGTGGATGTTGTCTATCTGGACTTCCATAAAGCCTTTGACACCATTTCCCACAGCATTCTCCTGGAGAAGCTGGCTGCTCACGGCTTGGATGGTGGACTCTTCGCTGGGTAGAAAACTGGCTGGATAGCCGGGCCCAAGGAGTTGTGGTGAATGGGGTTAAATCCAGCTGGAGGC
>NW_010325421.1:403-819 GCF_000700745.2 Antrostomus carolinensis | reverse complement strand
CAAACCTTGACCATTAGTGACAAATCTTGATGGCTTTTGATCCAGATTTTAACCTGACTGTTGGCCCCAAATCTTGTCCCGTTTTGCTCCAAATCTCAACCATTTGCCCCAAATCTTGGCTGATTTTTCTTCAAACCTCAACTGTTTGCACCAAATCTCAATGGTTTGACCAAAACCTTGAACATTTTTGCCCGAAACCTCAACAATTTGCTGCAAATCTTGATTGTTTGGGCGAAATTTGAATCATTTCTGCAGAAAATCTTGATTGTTTGGACCAAATCTCAATCATTTGCCTGAAACCCTGAACCTTTTTACCACAAATCTTGGTCATTATCCCCAAACCTCAACTGTTTGCTGCAAATCTTGACCTTTTAGCTCAAAAATGTGGCTGGTTTTGTTTTAAATCACTACTATTT
>NW_010325421.1:0-224 GCF_000700745.2 Antrostomus carolinensis | reverse complement strand
AAAAAAGGGTTTGATATTTGGGGCAAAATGGTTCAGATTTGGCCCAAAGAATTGAGATTTGGGGCAAAAACTTGAGGTTTGAGGCAAAACCTGTCAGGAATTAATGCAAATTATTGAGATTTGGAGCAGAAACCATCAAGGTTTGGGGGAAAAATGCTTGAAGTTTGGTCCAAAGAATTGAGATTTTCTGCCCATGGTTGAGATTTGGAGTAAAAATGGTCGAG
>NW_010325420.1:0-551 GCF_000700745.2 Antrostomus carolinensis | reverse complement strand
CCTCATGTCCCATAGCAGTGTCTCTGCCATGAGGAAGACAAGGACAGAGATGAAAGACCACTGTTGGGATGTCCCCATGTCCCTGGTGTCCCTCATGTCTCATAGTGACATCTGCTATGGGGAAGACAAGGATGGAGATGAGCCACCGCCATGGGGACATCCCTGTGTCCCTGTGTCCCCATGTCCCACAGTGGCACCTGTGCTATGGGGAAGATACAGATGGAGATGTCACTACCGTGGGGACATCCCTGTGTCCCCGTGTCCCACAGTGGCATCTCTGCCATGGGGAAGGCAAGGATGGAGATAAGCCACCACCATGGGGACATCAACATGGCCCTGGTGTCCCCCTGTCCCATAGTGGCATCTCAGCCATGGAGAAGATATGGATGGAGATGAGCCATGAGCCACCACCATGGGGACGTCCCCAGGTCCCTGGTGTCCCCGTGTCCCATAGTGGCATCTCAGCCATGGAGAAGATATGGATGGAGATGAGCCACCACCGTGGGGACATAACATGGCCCTGGTGTCCCCATGTCCCTGGTGTCCCCATG
>NW_010325419.1:0-17160 GCF_000700745.2 Antrostomus carolinensis | reverse complement strand
AATTATTACATATTATTAATAATGACTGTTGTTCAGAAATTTAACTCATTGGTCATTCCAGTGGGGTTATCGCTGCCCCGTTGTTGCCGTTCTTCTTCAAAGAGCTGTTTGTGTGACAGTGGCATGGAAAAATACCTCTTTTCTTATCCCTTCTGTGCGATTAGCACAGGCTCAGAAAGCTGTTTGATCAACTTTACAGTAGATATTTCTTAAATAAAACCATCTCTGTCTTTAGTACCTTTCAAGTTGATTCCAAATGGCTTCATGGACATAATATTAACCCCGTTCCCCTGAGGCGTGGGCAGCTACAGATCCTGCAATGGGCCATCGTGGCCAATTAACCCCAAACCTAGTAATTGAGGAGAGGGTAAATTTTGGTTAAAGATGAATCACTGCTTTTAAAAAAAAAAACCCAAAACTGGTTCTGCTCATTCTCTGCCTTAGGAGAACAGCAAGAGGGTCAGGTCTTGGTGTAATTAAACATAATTCTCCAGTAGGTCTGTCTTTTTACCCAGTCTAGTCTTTTAAATTAAGAGCATCAGGTGTATATTGAAATCATCACCTGCTGGACTGACCCATCCCTTCCATGAGCAATCCAGATTTTTTTTTTTTTTTTAAATTAAAAAAGCAGAGATGCAAATTTTCTAATTTGTGCTTAAGAACTTGACCTTAAAATTTTAGCTAAGAAAGGATTTTAAAGCTGAAGTGAGCAAAATTAGCTACCTATTAGAATTCTACTGTTTTGTTGGGGTTTTTTTTCCCCCCTCCACAATCCTTTTTTACTCCTCTAGGCTGCTCTTTTCATTTGAATTATAAGAGTTATGGAGTCAGTTTGTTCCTCTATTGTGCAAAACTAGATGGCCTTGAAAGGTCCCTTCCAACCCAAAACATTCTTTGATTCTATGATTCTAAAACCAGTTTTGATTTCATTATACCACACTGAAATGTTGGGAATAACAAATAGCACAAAGAAATACAGAAGACCAAACAAAACTGCTTTATTTCCTGTAAGTCTTAACAGCTATATGTATTCCTTTTTTAAAAAATAAATAAAATCAGTGTTTTCAGTGTTGTATTTTTATTTGGAATTTCCTAGAGTCTCCCTAATATTTTGAAGATTTACTGACTCTGCTAGAAACACACTTTGGTGTCGTGTTCTCACACAAACACACAGTTGGGTACAAAACAGCTCAGCACCTCAGGGCTGTTCTTTCCTGTTCTGAAAGTTATTCCACAGGTTATTTCTCCCCCCTCTTAGCTTGAAAGAGATGAATTTGGTGCAAGTGTACAGCGGATGCAACAAGCTGCCAGATGCAGAAGAAGCATGTTGGTCTGATTCATCATCTGCAGTCTGTGGAATCTGATGTAATGCCTATTGTATTTCTCACATTTAATGTGTTGTTCCTGATGCTGCAGCACAAGACTTAGGTTTTTTTGTTTGTTTTTTTCCAGTAGCCTCATGCTGACAAGAGAGAAGCCTTCACATTAAGTTGATTTATTTATTTCTCATCTTCATAGTTCAAATAAGCTACTTAAAATCATTTCCTTACTTGTATATGTTGCCTGGAAGAGGGCTGTAACCCTTTATCAGATCCTCCTTCCCCCCCCCCATCTCCTGGGTCATCAGATCTGTGTCTCCATCTCTGCATCACCTCACTTGTCAGCTGCTGTTTCAGCACTGCACATGTCCTGTCTTGCCCCTTCTTGTCTCTTCCCTGTGGCCACTCCAAGGCTCATTTTTCCACACCACAGCACTATCTCCCACACTGAACTGTGTGTATCAACATCCTCCCAGCAAGGACTGGTTTCCCCCCCCCATTTCAGATGGAAAAGCATACTGCAACCCCGCTCCAGTTCATTTCCTGGCAAATATCTTTTTGATAACTTATCTTTAACCTCCCAAGAACATTTTCATCCATTCCCTTCACCTCATAAAACCACCATCACAAGTCTTTGCTTTAAAAACAAGCCTCCCACACCTGGACCACAGTTCCCTAAAGCTGCTCACTGACCCTCTGTCTTTCAGACCTAGAAAGCTTCTCTATTCTTTTCCTCTCTTTGTTTCTGGTTTTGTTGGGAGTTATTTGATTTTTTTTTTATTCCTTTTTCCCATTTTGAGGAGCATGTGAATTAAAACATGACAAAGAAAAATCCTCAAGTGCTGTAAACTCATTTGAGTTATAGAAGCAGACGGTGCCTCGCTGGCCCTGTTGACCTCCTGGACTCCATCTGTGCATGATAAGTAGATCCTTGCACCTAGATTTCCAAATTAAACCATACACAGAATTGGGTTCTGCATTCTGGTACCCAAATAACTTCCCTTCTGCAAGTCAGCAGCTGGCTGTGATTTAAAGCACCAATCTAGAAGATGGAAAAAAAAACCCCTTCAGCTCTCTCCATGTTTCTGTTAGAAACCTGCTAAATTATAATGCAACCGAGATGGAATTACTTTATATCCTGCACAGGGAATACAAACCATGAAGGTAGTGATAAGAGTTTATTGGTTCAGAGCAAGCCAGAGTAAATTTAATTAAGATGGCCTCATGTAAAATAGATACAAATAAAATGAAGTTATTCTCTTGCAGTTCTCAGGGTCATTTCCCCCTCCAAAAAAATTGTTTGTTTTTTAAAAACCCAACAAGCTGAATTAATCCCCTTATACTGCAAGGAAAGGTTTAATTAAAAGAAGTTTGGGGGTTAGTGTGTTTTAATTTTAAATAATTCTTAATCAAAATTTTAAAAGTGATTTTACCCAAATTAAAAACATACCATTAGAGAAAGCATTTAATCCCATATATTCACTGTTGGCTACCCTTTTGCCTGATCTGCACCCACCCAAATAGCATTTATCCCCCAATATTTAATAAGAAGTATTCGCAACACGCACATAATAAGTGAGGAAACAATTCCTATAGCTCCTCCCATAATATTTCCTGTACATTTGGGAAAAAGGTGCATTAAGTCTTAGGAAAAGGGAGCTTGTTGGTTCACCATCAAACACCTATTTAGCAAAGCCATACTGGGGTGTAGGGCTGGGAAAATAAGAGTTCTGACTGCTAAAATGCCTGTTTTTGAAAATATTTTACCACTCACACAGCACTATCTCCCCAACTTCATTATAAAAACATTTATTAAGCTGCTGCTGCTTCTGATGACATCTTGAGATCCTTGGATTTAGGAGAAGATAAAAGTCAACAAGAGATTTTAGTGGTTCACAGTTTTGGATGTAAACTGCCCATTTGTTGGGTTTTCCAGGGTGTGAATAATATTTTTCATTCTTCTTGTGCACAGCTGCCACTGAGGAGTCCTGGCCCCTAAGCAAGGCAGCCAGGTGGTTGTGGGACCAGTAAAACCTCCAGCTCACAGGCCATGGCCAGTACAGGAACCCCAGCACAGCAGAGTTGTTCTTTACATTACAAGACTTCTTAATTATTGGAGCTTTTACCCCAGAGTCTGCACTGGACAGGTGTAGTTCAACTTCAAATCCAGGTCAACTACTTCTTCATCTGGGATCACTATTTAGTACCATAACATTTCTTCTCTGGGAAGGATGTTCAGCCCTGAGCAGCCTTACAACACTTCATGTTGTTGGCTCAAATTCAGGTGTCACCACTACCCAGTTGTGGTTATGGAAAAGCAATGTCATTAGCAGGAAATTATTTGTTGCATCAACTGCAAAGTAAACACAGAGGTTGTTTGGGTTTTCCTCTCCATTAAGCAGGCTGCAATGACTCAGAAAACTATTAACAATGTCCTTTTTTTAAAAAATATTTCTGAGTTTTATAGAAAGTTGAATAATCTGTATTGAAATTAGCCCTGTATCTAGGCATTATATTGAAGTCTTTAAAAAAATCATCATAAAGATTTACAGGATTTAAAGGATTTTTACGTTATCTAGAACATTTCCTTATCTCCAGCCCTTGAAAAGGACTTGTTAATACACATCCTTTTGATAATTGTTCTCCAAAAAGTGATGATGATGTGATAGAGTCAGTTTTACCTCTGTTAGGAAAGAAGGGCTCTTCAGAAATATTCCTTCTGCTTCCAGACACATTTAGTAGATAAAGAAAAGAGGCAACATGGGGGGAAAAAAAAATCAGGGATATCTTAGGGTAGATGTTTAAACAGCAGTCACATTTCTGTTTTATGATCTGATTTAGTATGTGCCAACCATATAATCTGTTTTTCAGGACATTTTATACAACAGCAAGAAGTTAATCGAGCTGGGAAAACTCAATATTCTTTTTCAAGATGTATAAAGATAAAAGTATTTCTGTCTATCCAATGGTCAATCTTCCTTCTTCCCCAGAATTTAGAAATTAAGAAAACTGACCTTCTCATGGATGTAGGAGTTGGGAGGTGGTTTCCAGGCCACTAAGTCTTCTCCATCACCAACACCACAGTATGTGACTGGAGGAGGCTTTCTCTTAAGAGAAACTAAGACTTTTGTTCTTGCAGCCTTGAACAAGAAACTCAAAATGTCACTGATGACAAGTTGGGGTTTTTTTCTCCAAGGTCTTTTTCTGCTTATTTGTTCTTGTGCCAACATTTTTAGGTAGTTTAAACAGGAGACTTTTTTGTTTCCCCAGTGTTTACTCTCATGATATATTTATAGACAGGAATCAGAGTCTCTCCTGGAGTTTATTTTGCTGGACTAAGCAAGCCACATCTCTTTCTTTTCCTCTGGTATAAGATGTTCCTTATTCTCTCATCTGTCTTCCTAGCCCATCTGCTAGAGCAGGGCAACAGGAGTGTTTAAAAAGCTTTTATCTTGTGCAATGTTTTATTCAAAGCAGCCTGAGAAACCTTAGTTGAATTTTAAAGGGTAAAAAAAAACTTCACCTGGGAAGTGTCTTAGTTCTTCACCAAAAGTCTGGATATCTGTGGAAATACTCACCAGCTGATGGCTTCATTTTTCAGTATCTGGAGATGGTAGCCAGCCAGAATCATCTAAGAATTCAGGTCAGCAGGTAGGTTCAAGAAGATGAGACAGGTCTGAGGTCCAAGCAAGAATTAAATCTACAGCTCATAGTACAGCCTAGTAAGGACAATTGAGATGAGACAAAATCCAGTAGCCACATCCCAAGTTCACAGTGATAGTTCATATGTTCATAGTTCAGACCCAAGATCAAGCTAGCAAGTAAAACTAGAGCTCCATAACAGGTAACTAAACCCCAATGCTCCTCTGGAACCACTCAGGTGAAGAAGGGTGCCCCAAGGCTCGGCTTAAATAGAGCTCCTGGGCCTGGGGGTGGAGACCCCAGGTGAAGCTGCTGAGGATCAGCAGGATTTATTAGTGGCCTCAGGTCCCTGGCAGGGTGTGATGGGTAATCCTCTGTTCTTTGAGTAGTCCGGGCTTTAGGTGAGGTATGTTCTTTTGGGTTTTTTTTTTTCTTTAATTTTGCTTTAAGGTCTGTCTTAATGGTTGTGTTTGTGCTGTTATTGTATCTGTTAAAGCTTTGTGGGTCTGATTCAGAAATATAACTTTTTTGGAGGAGGTTGTATGTTTTACTTTCCTCTGTTCTGAGCTTTGAGTCTTTGCTTATCATATTTTTTAAGTTTCACCTTATTTTTTCTATCATAACAATTAAAAAGTCAGCTGTTTGAAAAGCAAAATATTGCTGAATTTTTTATAGAGTTCTGGGATTTAGTGGTTAAGTAGAAGAAAAGCACCATTTGTAATATTGGTAGTGGTGTATGGCTATTGCTATCTTTAATCTAGGAGGCTGTGGCATTTTCTTTGAGTACCTGACCCTGCAGAAAAAGAAAGAGAGAGGGAGAGAGCAGACACCTACAACAATGTGGGGCTGTATTGATTTCCATGTCAATTTAAATTAAATTTAAAATATTTTTTGCAGAGCAGTCCTTTGCAGCTGGATGTGTCCTTCAAGAGGATAGTTGTCTTAGTAGAAGCATTTACTTCAGCTGATTAATTTAAAGGAGGTGATGTTTTGAACCTAAACTGAATTTGAAAGGTAAGTGTATTCCACCCACACTATAGACTGATATCTGAATGCCTTTGAAAACAAATGTCTTAAGAGAAAAGTAGGTATCAGATGAAGTAAACATATAATAAATGCCAAGATTTGTCAGTGTGTTCAATGCTGTCTTATCTCTAAAGCTGACAAAAAGAAAATGGTATCATCTGAAACAGCCATTAAGATTGAAGCTGTGGCTTGTGCCCTGGTGTAGTTGGCTACAAATGAGAAACTCCTGCTGCCAGCCAGACAGGAAAAACATGAAAATTTGCTGTACAGAGAAAAAGCAGGGAATTTTGGCAGATCCTCCACTGTGCTTCAGACAAATTGCACTGGAGGAGGGATGCAGATGCTGTAGGCTATGAAGAAATAATGTGTCACTATGTGCTTCCCCAAAATCTTTCAGAGAACAGAGCATAACCCAGTTATTTTAAGCTGGTCTCATTGGGGTTTTTTTCCCCCATTTCTTCATTATTTCTTTTTCTTGCAGGAAATAATCCTTGTTGTCAAAGCTCATGTGATGTTATTCAGGTGCACCCAAATGTTATTCCAGGTGTGCCTGGGCACCTGGCCAGCTTGACCTGAAACAGAAGTGTTTTCTTCAAAGCAGTGGATTTACACAGTAAGGTGAGAGCATTCTTTGGAGCACAGTTATGACTGTACTTAGCATTGCTCTGTTATTACAGGATTGTTCAACTGTTGCTTTGAACTCGTGTAACCTCAGCCTGCATAGAGTGGAAAAATTCAGGGTTTGCTGGCCTGAGCATGAGGCTGCAGATCACAATAAAATATTTGCTGTGGTTCCAGCTGAGAGTGCTCGTGTCCCCTGTGTCGTGTGAGGTTTGTTCTGCCTTTGTTTTGCAGGGACTTTTCTGGAGATTTGTTATAAGAGTTTTGCTGTCAGAGTAGAATTGATTATTTCCCAGTGCTGCTTTAAAATCTATTTGCTTGGGAAAACTGTCTTTAAGGTTAATACACCACAGTGGGAGCTCAGGTAGGATCTGGGCTGTAAGTTTTATTGAAGGATCCCAGAGTTTGACCCTTGGTTTTCAGAATGCTCTGAAATTTGCTGCTTAGTGAATTTGCCTGAATAATAGAGGACCAGAGCAATAGCAAGGGCATTTCTTACAGCAGATCTGGAGTTATTTTGATCAATAGACTTGCCAGCTGCAGGCCCATCTATCAGTAGCCAATTTTTACACTGAAATATTTTTGCCACTGTGGTAAGATTGTCTTGAAAGTTATTTTAGTTGATGAGGTTTTTAGGAAGGGAAAGGGCAGGAATACACCTAAGATGACTAGGTCATCTTATATTTCTCAAATCAGTCTGCTAAGGCTGAATTAATCTCCCTGGTGAGTTCTGTTTCATCCAAGAACACCCTAAGAAGTTGAATGAGCCACTTCACCTCCTTGAGGTCCTCCTCCAATGCAAAAGGTTGTAATGAAATGTCTCCTTCTGTGTTCATCTTTTTAATGAATTCCAGAGCCTGGCTCTCCTTCTTTGCCCTCTCCTCACTGAATTTCCTGCAGAACTTCTAGGAAACCTGCTGGTGATGCCTGTTTGGTTTTTTTTCCTTGCCAAGTTTGGCCCTTACCTGGTTTTATTTTGCCCCATTCACTTTCTCTTAAAGTGGCTGAAAAAACATATGAAATATATTTTACAAAACCCTATTTAATTTAATGTAGAGCAACTGCCAACACAGCAAAAAACATGTAAATGGTGTAATTAAGACAATAACACCTGCTGGGGCTTTATCTCCTTGTGTAGTCTTTCACCAGGTTTTCTTTACCAGCTGACATGTTGGTTGATAAGATAAATACAAAATAAAAATGAATGAAAGAGCCCTCTACCGTGCAGAGCGCAGGCTTCTTTCAGCACCATGAAATTCTCAATAGTGAATCACACGATTGTTGAAAAGCTATTGGCAAACATTTGAGTCAAAGGCAGGGAAAAAAGACTTAATGTGTGTGGTATTTTTTCCTTCCCTTATTTTAAAGGAGTTGTTTTCACAATGCAAGAACCTTTAATGAAGATAAAAACTTACTTAGCTATAGACTTACTTGGTTCTTATTTTTCATTGCTGTACTTCTTAGATGCTTTTTTTTTGGGTAAATTATTTCCTGCCCTGTGCCAGATGCTGTTTTCATTCACAATGAAGTAACAGTCTTTTGTGAGTGATATCACAGTATTATACCACAGCCCTTATTGTGACTTCTCAAATTTAACGTACTGAAATACATTCTTTGTTGGTTGTTTGGAGACTTTTAGATCTAGGACTTGATTGAAATCTTTCAGTAACAAGAAAGAGAGAATAGAGCCCAGAGAACTTGGGCAGTATGCAATTTGCAGAAAAACATAGAAACAGAAGAAGGGCAAAATGGAAAAGTGTAAATATTTGATATATTCTGTCTCTTCTTGTATAGACAGAGGAAAAATTTGAAATAAGACTTGTGTAATTTCTTGTTTTTCAGGTTTTGAGATGTTTGCTTTTAGATGTGTGATCTGTGGGTTTCATGTTGTGATGCCACAGTTGCATCCTTTGCTAGTGTGAGGCTTATTAAAACTGGTCTATGTGTATGTCCATAGAAAAGAATTCTTTTGAAGGATTATGTAAAGGTATATTTTCCAGAAAACAACAAATACAAGGAATCCAGTTGAGGTACTTAAGGCCTGATCATGCAAGGAGTGGAGCACTCTGAATTTTAAAAGCAGGTTAGAGTGCTTTGCATCCCCCAGGTCCATGTAAAGTTGTAGGAGTCTCTGTGCACATGTATGTATGGATGTGTTTAAGCATAAATTGATCTAAGGACCTAATTATATATGCTTATTTTTCCCCCATTAAAAGTAAAACGGTAATGACAAAGAAGAAAGTAAAATGGAAGACATTCATTTTGAAATTAGTAAGTAAATATTAATTTAAAACCTTTGCTAGGTAGACACTTTTGGAGATTTTTTTTTTTTAGCCTTTCCAGTCAACAAAGGAACTGGCAAACAGGTCTGTAATCCAGCTGTATTTTCAGGAAGTATGGAAAAGTAGTTCTTAGAGTTTCTAAGAGAAAAGATGAACATATTTATAATACATGCTAGAATATTGATATATTTAAATGTGCTGATGCATGAGATTTAAAAAAAAAAAAGTGGTCAAATTGTGCACTCATTATAGTCCACTGAGACTGCACCAGGTAATATGTTGAAGAAAAAATTAACCAAAAGCAGTTTTGAGGGGAAACTATTAAAATGCAGATAAATCAAGATGTCTGGCTGACCAGAAGAATCTGTATTCATGTGGTGAAATGTTTCATTACTCATCCTGCAATGCTTTCTGAAGTATATTTTTGTATCATCATTTCCCATTTTAAATTCAGTTCTGAAAATCCCAAAAGGGAATTAACTACCAGGCATTTGCATTTTAAAGGGAAAACTCAAACCTCAATAGAGTGCTCTAGTTAAGACTCCTTTTTATATAACTTAGCCAATGAGCTACATCTTGGTAGAGGCCTTAGGGAGTCAACCAAGTGACTTGAGACAAGGCAGGAAAACCTAGACTTGGAAGAAACCTTGTAATTTGGTTCATAAAATGCAGAATACACTGGTATCAGTGTGAAGCTGTTCTGCCAACTGGTATTTTCATTATTGTGAAGCAAAATTGTTGTGGGGGGCAAAAAAAGACCTTCCACGTTTGGTGAACTGGGATGGCTAGAGGACAGGCTATTATCTCCTCCCATGTGTGAGGGGAAAATAATAATAATAATAATAATAATAATAATAATAAAAGTTGTAAATAAAGAGCAACTTGTAATTCAGGCCTCTGGAAGATATGGGAGAGGACAATTGGAAAGTTACAGGAGAAGCAACATGGACTTTGTTAAAACAAAGATCTCTTGGGGGCTGACTCATTTTCTGAGAAAATGTGATTCAAGAGAGGAATTGAGGGGGCTGTTCTCCCCCTCGGGCCATGGGTTTGCGGGTGGAAGTTGTAGGCGGTCCACTCCTTCCCTTGGAGACATTGGGATTCATCTTCTACTCAGCTGTCCCAGTTCCTTTTCAGCTCTATTTTGCTGTATGGTTTTATTCAACTGAAACAGACTTCAAATACATGGATTTCTTTATTTCTTATTACCAAGAGAACCTATATTCTGACTTCTTGCTGCCTTAGAAGCTTGAAAGCTGCCAAAGTACTGCTGCTTCTCATTTGCTTGTGGTCCTCCAAAGAGCTTTATGTTTCAAAGGTTATTAAAAAAACCTGGTGCAGAATATGAAGCCACTCTCAAGTTGATAAATAAATAGTACTAGAGAGCACTGGCTGTGTTTGGGGCATTTTTTTTTTTTAAAGTTGTAAAGCAAGGTTTGTAAATATGAATTTCTGTGCCTAGAAATTCCTGAATCCCACTGATTTTTTTTCCTGTAACTCTCAGTTGAAGACTAGGCTGTTAATCAGTGCAAGATCCTTCAGCTTCTTCCCAGGACAAAGCTGCAGCTCCCTGGTGGTACCTGGTGTACAACTCCCTTGTCTCCAGGGTGTGCATTTCAAGAAGCTAAAATAAATATTCCTGTGTTGACATAAAGAATGACTGGGTGGTTGGGAGCCATGAGGCTTCTAATGATGATTATAACAGGAAATGTACCTTAATATTTGTTTAACTAGAATGATGCAAACTAATATCTAATTCAAGTGACTAAGGAGAGGATTTTTGGAATTATTTTGCTTTTAAGTGCACCAGAAAAATAAGTGTTTAAAAGTATCACCCAGCTGATAAGAGGTGGGGGGAACAGTTCCCAGTAATAAAGCTTTGCTGTATCGGACATGACATATCTCCCAGACTTTTAAAAGTTCCTTATTGTCTGTTCCTGTGTCATGTGTGACTTCCTCACACGCCCTGTTGCTGGCAAACTGAGTAACTGCACAAACAAGTGATTGTAGGGGGGGAAGCAAAAGTGACTTCAGTGTGCCAGAAAAAAGCTTGTTAGCACAGGTTGTTATTCCAGGATGCCTGATGTAACAGGCACTGAATCAGACCTGATTGTGGAGGGAGGAGTAGATTTTTTTGTTGTTGAATTGCACTTATCTTCAAAGCTGCTGCAAATGATTGTACGTTTATTCAGCAGTACGAGTCCTGATGTTTTTATATTTGATGTTGTTCATGGCTGTGCCATTTGTTAAGATGATTTGGCTTTTAATCCCCCAATGAATAGTGAATGAAGAATTCAATCATGAATCAGATTTCTTCTTTTGCTTGCCAGTAATACAAGCCATTTTTATTTTAAATTTCAGGTTTCTTTTACAGTACAGGACAAAAATAAATTATAAGTAGAAAGAAGTTGAAATTGTTCCTCTTGAGCAACCCTCCTGCATCAATGCTTAATCCTTTCATTATGTGTGATATCATTAATCACTCTACTGTAATATTGGACATGCATATTTGTGGAACAAATTCAGCTCTCATATAAAAGCTGCAATAATACTGACTTGTGTGGAAGTGCAGCTAATTATAACGTATTTGAATTTTCATCTTTCATGAAAGACCTCTATAAAATGAACAACCCTTCACTCTACTGAAATGAGACTGTCTGAGTAAGACCAGCAAGTGGATGAGGGGAGAGGAGAGGAACGTTGTCCAAAGACAACAGGAGAAATCTTGGCATTGTAATGAGCCAATATCTGTGGAAAATATGCCGAGTTGTTGGTATATTCTTTTTAATTGTGTGGTTTTTTGTCTCTTTAAGCTCTTGTATGGCTTCTCTAGCACAAGCTGCACCGCTCAGTTGGAATGGTTTGGTCACCTTGAGCTCTGAACAACTGATCTTGCCATCTTCAGAGACTAAATGGCACTTCTGACTTCACAGGTGGCCTAGAAGAGATGAAGGTGACAGAATGCCTTCAGCCCATTGTCGGATGATATTAGGATGCAAGAAGGTAAGAATTTACCTAATATTTTCTGCAGTTCCTCCTTCCCCCTGGTGTCTTGACTATGTCTTCATTTCTAGTCCTCTGGATCGCCTGTGTTTTGAGTTCTGTGTGTCAGGTGAAGTGTTTGCTACAGCTCTTTGAAGAAGCATCAGGCATTATTCTGCCTTGAGATCCCACCAGTGCCCAAAGCCTTGGATCCATCTGGAGAGAAAAAAATGAGCAGCCTAAATACCCAGTCTGCATTATTCTGACAAGTGATTTTTAACTAAAAAGATGGTTAGGCTCTCTGCTATTTCTGCATTTGGGACCCTGAATCTGAGTGTGGGCTCATTACTCTATTGAATTAGATAATATAGGAGGGAATTTCCTTTCCTGGATAGTGAATCCTACAGATGTGGAGATATATTCCAAAAAGGATTGCTTATATCTTGCATACACTGCATTTGTCTTGGGTAGGCTTCCTCTTCAGAACAAATTGTGCAGTTAAATTCATCGTGATCATCGGTTTTGCCCCCTATCTAGGAAATGAGAGGAGATCACAGACCTAGCACGTTTTCCAGATGCTAAGATTCATATGCAGAGTACTGAAGGAGCTCTTGTTGTGCTTGCCTTAAGCATCCTCCATTGATGTATTTTACATTTTTCCAATGCATTGCCACCTTTTCTGTGCTGACATGCTTCAGCAAAGCAGTAATATTTCTAAACCTAAAAGAAGGGGTTATTTTGAAGTTTGCAGTTATGGTAGAGTGAGTATTAACGTTATGATAGGTTCCTTAACAGTCTGTTCCATGCTGTAGGCAAGGATCATGCTGTGTGAGATGAACATAGCACAAACTGCTGTTGAAATCTCTCCCCTGCAGAAAAATCTCAGCATACCTGTGTGAGGTTATTAAGTGAAAGCTGGATTAATGGCACTGTTTCAGGCACAGAACAGAGCAGGAGGAAAATGGCCATCAAGTGTTAAGGATGCATTGATGCAATAAAGGGAAGCCTTTTCCTCCCATCCCTGCCAAGCCCTTTTAAAGATGTCTTTGAGGAGAAACAGAAAGGCTTGTTGTCTACCACTGCTTACTGTGTCACTTCCTTTTCACAGATTCCTGTGCTGTTTTTCGTCATGCCTGCAATTACTCCTTTTATCCTTGTTTTTCAAGGTATGACTCCACTTGCAATGCACCTGTTCTTATTCTCCATCCTTTCACTTTTCTAAACTTCATTCTATTCCCATAGAAAACACTTTCATTATTTTTAAAAAAAAATTCCTGTCTGCCTTATCTTTCAAGACTTAGGAGGTCTCTGCATCTCTTCTTATTCTCTTTCTATGGAACATCTCAATCATCTGTGTATATCTTATATCTTTAAACCCAGTTTCCTCAGCAGTTTCCTTCATATCACTGCTGCTGGACTTTCTACACCTGCAATGTGTTGTCCTTTTGAGTTACAGATGGAAGACCTGAGTTGCAAAACTGCAGAAACCCTAGACTTGCACGAAGGAATTTTGCAGCCAAATATAGATGTCTGATTTCCAGAGCAGGTTGGCAACTTTCTGATGTTATTTATGGGTTTGGGAGAAGTATTATTTCCCAAAAGCATTTATATAGCTGGATGTTGAATCAAGTTTTAGTTTACTAATAAGTTTTGCATTGTTTTATGCCCCTCATACAGCCTTGTTAACAGATAGAGGTCCTGTCTGAAGTGCAGCATGGCTTGTGATGAGTTGTGGCAGTTAACTATTTATCATTCATGCAAGCTGGGTGATATATTTTTTCTAGAAGCATCATTTAGTATTCCTTATATTGCTGAATTGTGCCTGAATAAGGAGTTCTCTACTCAAACCCACCATGTGCTGTAGTAATTTTCCAAATTCAGTTTACATTCTACCTCCTAAAACCAAGGCTGACTCAGCTGTACCTCTGCAACCTCTAACTTGCACATATCTGTCACGTAGAGCTAGTATGAATTATATGATCTGCCATTTAAATCTTCAATCAAGTTTTTTAATTAAAAGAGCTGCCTAGCATTACCGTTCACAAGCTAGATCAATTTTATGCTTTAATTTGTGGAGACTAAGAGAATGGTGAGAATGTTCAAAGACTTTCTCACTTCTGTGAACTCATTCTCCAGTACTGGCAGGATCTCAGCACATCATTTTGCTAAAATTGCTGCTCCCAGTGACTGTAACAGTACCAGACACATTCCTTGCTGACTTCTGTTTGCCCTTTTTGTCCCATTATTCAATATTCCTCTTTCAGGGCACATTTTTGAAATGATAAATATGCTCTTTCTGTTTACCCTGTTGTGGCTTGCAAGTGATAATGGGCAGAGATATTCACTTGAAACACTTCTTACTGAATAAACAGTAGCAGCTGAAGGTGAGGATGAGATTCTTGGTGCTTTGTTAGCACATGTGTGCTGGGAAAAGGGCTATAAAAACCCTGGAACCAAGCATATAAAATAGGATTTTTGGAATGAAATGAAAGCTGACACTTACCTAAGAGTTAACAATGGGAAAGGTGTTGTAGGGAATGCCGCAGCCTTGCAGCGTTCGTTCAAAGTGGTACTGTTGTCACAGGCAACAGATAACTGCCAGTTCCCATCTGGAATATATCTCCATGCTAAATTAGCCATAACAAGTGCCAGTGTACCTACAGTAGCATAACCTGCTGCTCCTATGTTGACTAGTACTCATCTGAAGGCAGCCACCTCCAAAGCCTTTTCCTGATGAAAGTGTTGGGTTTTTTTTTTCAGCTGCTACAAAAGTATTTGCATTTTGCTGGAGACTCTGTCTCACTCTCCCTGCCACTGAGCAGCCACATGAATTCAGTTGCATACAGAGCTCTTGATGACCACACTCAAGGAAAGAACAAGATCTGGTGACTCAGAACATTATTTTTTTCCCCAAGGAGGACTGATCTGTGTATGAAGGGGAATCTGTTATTCTACAAATTTTAATATGTTGCTTGTTTTTTAGGTAGTGAACTGAGGACTGATGGTCTTGCTCTTGAAGTGGAATATGCTGTGTTGTAGCTGTGTGGCAGGACTTTGGCTCTTAGATGCTGGTGTCTCTGCAGTGTAATACTAGGAGCAGGCTGTGTTGCTGGAGGTGAGAACGCAGCTGAGGTTGTACCTTGTGCTTATCTGTGAGATTTCCTCCAAAAGACTAAAATTGCTTTTTGGAAAAACAAAGATAATGCTGTTGTGATCAAGGCTGTCTCAGGGGAAAAATACTCCAAAGTGAATCAAGAATCTGTTGGATATAAGATGCCTGTGCATGGGGATGCTGCTTTCTTTTATGTTAACAGCTGCTATCCTACCAGAAATTATTAAATCTGAATAGGTTGAGGCAGAGGACTTGGGTGTGTTCTGATTGTACTGTTGCTCTGATTTCTGACACAGGCACCACGTGGCTGTGGAAATTCAGACTCTCATGAGGGCCCTCATGCTTTGCATACCTCTGTATTTAAATATTTGGAACTTGATTGCAAGAGGTACTTGGTAATGTGCAGCCAATTTCAGTTTCTGCTGTGACCCAAAAATCAAGTCTTCATATACCACAAATTAACAAGCCCCCCCCTTTTTTTTTTTCCAGCTTTTTTACCATCCTCTAAATGCATTAGCTCACCAAGGGGTTGTGAACATTAATACTCACCAAGGACTATGTAAATATTAAGTATTAAATGTATATTAATTTATATAGCACTTTAAAAGCTATATAAATTCAACCTTGAATAAAAGCCCCCATCTGAAGATTTATAAAGAGCTTGTCCATTTTTGTCCTGGGGAGAAAGAAAAATATGTACTTTTTTAAAAGGGAAAAGCTTAACTTGGAATGTCCTGCTATTTACTCATGTATTCATATTGCACAATAAAATATTTCCATTAAAATGTATCAGTTTTCAAAAAGAACTTGTTAATTTCATTTTTTCCAACTGAATCTGGCTAAGTTGAAAAGAAAATTATATATGCCAGAGGACTGCAGTAAAAGAGATTTAAGGGTTTTCAAATACGATAAAAAAAGAGACTATAATAAGTGACTAGTGGACCAGTCAGCTGTTTTAATTAAAACTGAGCTGCTTATTGATCTATTGTACAGATTTACCCCCCATCTGCAGCATTTCAGCAATATTCTCTTCAACCACTTAAGAAAATAGCGCTTGTTAGAGACATTAAAGAATATAGAAGTTGAGAATGGAAATGTTTTAGAACTATGTGATATTTTGCACAAAGATGTTTTTTCCCCACCCCATGTTAAGCACCTTATGTATTTTCATGCAAAAATGAAAGTGAATATATAGAATTTATAGGATATACTTTTCTGATGTAATGGGTTCACTGATTGCCATTGCTTAATGTATTTTAGACTTCTGGGGTTTTTTTTTAGTTTCTTTTAGATTTTTTTTAAGGGTGTCATGTCTAAAAATGTTCTTGCTGCTGAAACCAGTAGGAGCTTTAGTGGCTACATCTTCATGGTGGACATTTGTCATCCTTGAATTGACTGAAGTACATTTCCATTGTGAAAGGCAAAGAAAACACTAAAAAGGGACTAATAAATGTTTTGCACGGGTCTGGAAGGGCTACTGCATGAGCAGCTGTGCTTGGTTAGCTCTGTGTGTTCCCAAAGGGTTTAATATTTCTTTTTTAATACTAATTTTTACAAGTAATATGGTGAAATTAAAATAGTGTCCATGCAAATTTGGTGCAGTGGGTTTTAAAGCGGGGGGGAAATGTGTCCTTGAATAGTGACACCAGCTGTGGCAGAACATCTGCACTGAAAGGAGCTGGAGCCTGTTTCACACTGACTGGTGCCCAAACTGGAGAAGGTGATGATGATGATGATGATGGGGTGTGGAGGTGAGAACCTGCTGTTTAATTAAAGTTTATCAAGAGTTTTGTTGTGTTTTGAAGTTGGCAGCACATGGTCCCATCTTCTCTTCCAGGTGGTGCCCAGTGAGCACCTGCTCTTGGTGTTGGGAGCAGGATGGAGTCAACATATGATCTTTTTTTTTTTTTATAACAATCTTTTAAGAATAATAATAAAAAAATAAAAAGCACACCTCTCTTTTTATTGCAAAACCAGAAGGGCTGGGAGCTCACTGGTAGTAGCACCACGCATCCAGGGTTTTTGGAAAACAAGATAAATTTAAATATAGCTTTCTTGTTAGAGTGGGAAACCATATTGGTTTATTTTTAGGTCATTTTGGGGGTCATTTTCCTTTTATGACCCCACCTTAGGGCCGGGGTGAGGCTGGAGGGGTTTTACCCCATAGACCTTCCCC